>NC_036640.1:10944910-10977746 GCF_002806865.2 Cucurbita pepo subsp. pepo
GGGGGGGGGGGGGGGGGGGGGGGGGAGATTGAGAAATGGAAGACGAAAACGAACCGGCCTTTGGCAATTAGTTTTTGAGCAGCTGTACTCTTGGTCTATGAGGATGGGGTTCTTGACGTCGATCATATTGATGTCTTGGAATAGGATGCCCGAGGCTGCACTCGGGGGTGAGTCTGGCCATGTTTTGATCCGAAGTCCATTATCTGTTTTTATTAATGTACAGTTCTTGATGACGACACCGAGCACGTCCTCCTCATTTTCGTATTTTCCAAGGCTTCCAACACTGTCGTAGTAGACATCAAATTAGACAGAGTAGCAGGCAGAGAAGCCTCTGTTGATCGAACGATGTGGGAGTTACCTGATACCGTGCCCAGGACCGCAGGTTATTTTGTTGATGGTGACATTCATTGATCCTCGACCCAGGGAGATGCAATCGTCACCAGTGGAAATGACTGATCTCGATATTTTCACTTTGTTGGAGCGGCTCAGATGTATGCCATCAGTGTTGGGACTGTCGTCTGGCGCCGTTATATGTAGTTTTTTCAGCCGAACGTTCTCACTGTTCGTGATGAACATGTGAAACCCCTTGCTGTTGATGGAACTGATGCCTTTCATGAATACATTTGTGATGCCATTGAATTTCAAATTCTAGGAAGAAAGGAAAAGGGAAACCACAAGAGTATTTAAGAGACGGCCATTAAGGTGAGTTCATAGTAAGGCAGCCAGAGCCTAAGTACTTACAACAGGGAGCTTCTGGCAAGTGGGATTCATACCACAGTCGTTGTATTTCCAGACAGCATCACCTTGTCCATCCAAAGTACCTCTGCCAGTGATTATCAAGCCATTGATCTTCTCAAACAATATCCATTCATTAGAGACGTAATTGCTCAGGTCGATGTCTCCTTTTAAGGTCGCATCGATTTGAACAACGATAGGACTTGTCGAGGCGCATGGCCCTGCAAACACTATTTGACTGATCAAAAAAGTACCCCCAGGAATAACTACTCTTGCAGCTCCCTTGGAGTGGCATGCTGCAACCCATGTCTTCATAAAACTCTGCAAAAACCAGCCAACAAAACATCAGGTACACCAAAACCTTATCAAACAACAACAAAACATTCTCAATAATCACCTGAGTGTTATCTTTCTTGCCATCAGGTTTAGCACCAAAACTGAGAACATTAAACACGGTCTCCCTCCGATGTCTAATGTCCTTCCCGAAATTGATCTTTTGAAAGAGGTCAGGCGGGTTCGTCCCGACGAAGAATTTGGCGTTAACCGCAACCAATGCTACCAACAATAGCCAGGTAAGAAGAGTGGCTTGTTTGAAAGCAGATTTCATTGAAACTTATGAAAAAAGGTATTGGGTGTGTTTATTCTAGGATGAAACAGCCTCCAAGGGGAGGCCAGAGAAGTAAAAAGGAAAAGCTTGGTTTCTTCCCTCTGTGCTTCGTTATTTTATAGCAGTTTTGAAAGGGTGTCCGTGGTTGTCTTGCTTGTTGACATGAAAAGGCCTAAAAATAGTGGAGTTCCCTTAATGTAGGAGGCATTACCAACATTTTGTTCGTTCTTAGCCCAATTTGTCGCCGGTTAAGAGAAGAACTCGGTGCCCATTTCCATGCCTCACCAGGTATCAAAAACTACATGTATATATAGCCTGGTGACTCAAATATGCCTGAAAAAGGTACTTTTAAACTGCATTTTTACCATTTTTTAAGTTTGTTTGGAACTACGATTGTTTCGTTGTTTGAGTTTTGAATTTTGGTTGGATCTAAATGATATTGTCTGTGTATGATTTGGGTTAGTCTTGATACTAAGATGCCTTAATGCCCCTTTTTATTTTATGAACAACACTCCTTTGAGATAGAAAATCAAATAATAGGTAGAGATGGTACGGAGAAGTGATCTTAGTAGTATCTATCGGTAACACTCTTAAACAAATCTTCTATATAGTTCAATTGATTCACGTATTTTTTATCAAGAGATCAAGAGTTCAATTCATAATTAGTCCGTATTAGAGACAGAGTCGCCTTCAGTCTTGCAAGACTCTTCACAAGCTAGCTATTTCTAAGAGTGGAGACTGTCGACCAACATAGGTCTTTTCAGTATCCTTTGAGATCAATACGTTGTGAGATCCCACATCGGTTGGAGAGTGGAACAAAGAGTTCCTTACAAGAGTGTGGAAACCTCTCTCTAGTAGATGCATTAAGACTGATAGTGATATGTAACGTGCCAAAAAAGATAATATTTGTTAGGGGGGTTTGGCTGTTACAAACACGAGCCATTTTAGCATACTTTGTAAGAAAATTTGATTATTCTTACCTACTTATCACTTTTAAGAGTGGAGATCGTAAACCAACACGAATCCTTTTAACATCGCGTGTCCTCACTTGCATACTTTCTAGGAAAATTGTCATATCTTTGCGATCACTCTCGTTTGAATGTGAGTTGGTTCGTTCATGTATCATTTCTTTACTCGGGTGTAAAAAATATTATTATTGTTTTTTTGATAAATTAGATTAAAAAAAAACCGGAGAATTTAAGTGTGATTATTGCATAGGGTTGAAAGTATAATTGAAACTCCTATGATTCAAAATTTAATGCGAACAAGTTGTATAAGTTTGAAGTTGCAACCACAATTATAATGACAAAAACATTTGGTTTTCATAAACTTGGAGATATTATTACTCTGATGTAACATCCAATAATAGCAATAGCCTTTTCATGTTCTTTATTTAAAATAACATTTTTGTCTCTTCTTCATTAATTTTATTTAACTTTCGAAAATATATAATTTTTTTTTCTAAATTAATACATATAATTTTAATAGAAAGAAATATATTTTGTTTTAAATATTTAAATATGCTCAAATCAGCATAAATTAATAATATATATTTTATTTATTAAATTATACCGATTGAAAAAATTTATTTTAAATACTGGACTATAAAAATTTGAATATCTAATTTGGAAGAAGATTTAAATTTTTGTGTGTTTTTTTGTCACAATGAGACTCTTGTAGCAGCGAGATAGATACTTGTTCTAACCTGGTGAACAAATAAGTTGTGTGTGAAAATTGAATTTTGCGGACAATCTTAACGTGTGATCGACGAGTCAGGTTTGACAATTTTTTTTAATTTATTAAATTGTTGAAAAGAATTTAAAGAAAAGTAGTGTCATAAACTTGGGGAGGAACAAGGACTTTCTATAATGATATGATATTATCCACTTTAGTCGTAACTTCAGGGCTCAGTAATTATAATAAATAAGGAACCTAGCCATGGATAACCCGACCAAATACAGCTCGTTTGGGCAATGACGTGACACTCTTTCCGTCGGATTTGATGTCATTCCTTGGTTAGCGGGTCCTTCTTCTTGCCCTGATCCAATTCTACTTTGGAATTCTCGGGATTCTTGTGATCTCAATCCTCTACTGATACTGCAACCATGGCGAAGCGCACGTTTGATCTGCTAGGCCATGTTCGTCCTGCTCACGAGTTTGACCTCAATGCCTTGCTCCATTACTGTTCCGCTTATGTTCCTGCTTTTCCTCCCTCCCCATCTAATTTCCGCGTCTCTCAGGTACGTCTCCGTTTCCCTTCCCCCTTGCGTTCTTATTGTTTTAATTTGATCGGTGTAGTGTATTGGCGTTGATTGATTTTGTGTTGTCTCTTCTCATCTTTGGAGATTAGTTCGGACATGGCCAATCAAATCCGACTTATCTTATCGAAGTTGCTTCCGGAGCTTCTTCGAAACGGTATGTTTTGAGGAAGAAACCACCGGGGACGCTACTCCAGTCTGCTCATGCCGTTGAAAGGGAGTTTCAGGTGCTAATTTGTTTCTTATTTGGCTAGAAATATTTTGTTCTTGATTTCATCAAAGGATAGAAATGAACCCGAACGAGAATGATCGCAACTTCATTTAACTTTCATTAAGTGATCAAAAGCGACAGTGCTCTATTTATATAGAAGAGTTATAGTGAATACAGCTGAAAATGAGTACAACTGTTTTATCTCAAAGAATATCAGTTGCTATCCAACTAATCAGGTTCCGTTAGGAATCACATCCCTCTACAATGGTATGATATTGTCCACTTTGAGCATAACCTCTCGTGGCTTTGCTTTTGGTTTCCCCAAAACGTCTCGTACCAATGATTTCCCCAAAAAAGTGAAAGAATAGTGATACTTAATATACTTTTCCAAGTTGCAGTTGCAATGAGAACTTTAAGGTTATGATTTTCAGTTTCAAATTTTGATTTGATAGGTTCTTCGAGCATTAGGTGATTACACTCAAGTTCCAGTTCCTAAAGTTTTCTGCCTGTGTTCTGATTCAAGCGTAATTGGTACTCCTTTTTATATTATGGAGTACTTGGACGGACGAATATTCCTAGACCCCAATTTGGTGGTACGTCTATTATGTTGTGAAGTTTTACCAGCTATTGAATTACTTCTAATGGATTGAATGTTATTGCATTAGGGAGTTGCGCCCGAAACTAGAAGAGCAATATATTTAGAAGCTGCGAAATGTTTAGCTTCTCTTCACTCAGTTGATGTTAATGCCATCAGTCTAGAAAAATATGGGCAACCGAAAAATTACTGTAAGCGACAGGTGTGCCCAAAATCTTTATGCTGTTCTTGATTATGAGTCCTTGAAATTCTGTTCCATACGTTATATTGCAAGGATATTTCACCAGAAGGGTAAAGAAATGGTCATAATAACGTTGTTGGCCAAACCAAGTAATATAAGTAAGTAGAAACATTGCTTATAAACTTCTGTTTATTTTTCCTAGATTGAGAGGTGGGCAAAACAGTATATTGCATCAACCAGTGATGGTAAAGTAGATGGAAATCCAAAAATGTTTGCGTTAATTGATTGGTTACGGCGACATATTCCTTCAGAAGATTCTTCAGGTGTCACAGCGGGTCTAGTCCATGGAGATTTTCGAATTGATAATCTTATATTTCATCCCACTGAGGTTTGCTATTTCTTCTAAATAAATAATTCTTCTGCCCTCCTTTTGTATTGAACTTGTTCATCCAAGAGGATTAGTTGTAAAGTCATGTGCCCTGTTATCCTCTGACGGTGCAGGACCGAGTAATTGGCATTCTTGATTGGGAGCTATCCACGGTGGGAAATCAAATGTGTGATGTTGCTTATTTCTGTCTGGTATGTAGGGAATTTCCCTTTGTAACTTGTAACATTAGCATACTGTTAATTGTTGGATAATTTGTATTCATGTGTTCTCACGTTTTGAGGCCGTATTACTTCCATTTCGTTTCAGCCTTACATCCTGGACTCGCACTCTGACCGTCCAGATACGGCCCAGGGTTTTAACAATATAGGAACTTCAGAAGGGATTCCTTCATTAGCAGAATGTTTGGGTTATTACTGTTCTATCACTGTAAGTGGCTATTGTCAATATTATTCAATCAAGTATTTGAGTTTTGCGGCAATCTTACAAATGTTTTTCCTTCCATGAGGGTATAACCAAAATTTGGTTCATACTTTTCCACCATGGGAATGATTGTTGTTATATTTCATCTTCCTCTGTTTCAAGGATTTAGTGCTTTACATTGGAAAAATAATGCAGCGACTTCACATATCTAGCGAACTTTGACGTCTAAAAACCTTCATTACATCCGGTAATGAGAAACCGTGCACCTGTAAGATTGAATATCCAATAGTGGAATCAACGAGCTAATCTATCCTGAGTAAGGGGTATAAGGGATAACAGTATTTAGGGCAAGCTCGGGGATTAGGTAGTTACAAAAGAAAAGCCCTTCCTTATCAGTCTAAACCAAGACATTCTATTTCTAATACTCAAATCGAAAGGTTAGTCTGATTTTCTACCTTCCTTACCACTGGGGATTCCCCTATCCTCACTGTAGGAACATACTGAGGCCATTCGCTGTTCATTGCATGTTCTGTGTCTGGTTTCTTATTGTATGATACAGATAAAAATTGACTTAAATTGAATTTAAGATATTTTTTTAGGTTGATATATAGTTGGTCCATTGGAAATAAATGTTCACAGGGAATTGCATGTTCCAGCTGAGGTAAGTGAAGGTTCACCGTTTAAAGTTTATGCAACTGGTTCTTGATGCACACTTGGGAATTTCCTTGTTGCAGGGAAGACCATGGCCATTTTCTACTTGGAAGTTTTATGTTGCCTTTTCCATTTTCCGAGGAGCTGCGATCTATGCTGGAATTTATAGTCGATGGATTATGGTATGGTCTTAATCATTGAATAGGCAGCATGGACAAAAAACGATGAAATTTGAAGTATTCTTTTGAAAATGCAGGGAAATGCATCAGGAGGCGAGAGTGCTCGGATTGCTGGAGATAAAGCTAATGCTTTCATTGATTCTGCTTGGTCATTTATTGAACAAAAATCATTACTTCCCGAGAATCCCCCATTTGGTAGTTCTATTGTCTTATAAAGCTTTTTGCTTCTAGTAGAACATAACCCTTTAGTAAGGTGCTATTTCCCCTTTACAACTTCAGATTCAATTGTACAAGTTGATTCACAATATACTGGGAAGGAGAATGAGGAATGGAGCGTCGAGAAACAAACGAACGATGGAGGAAAGTTTGTCCCCAATAAAAAAGTCATGCAGTTGAGAAACAAGTTGATTAAGTTCATGGAAGATCATATATACCCTATGGAAAATGAATTTTACAAACTTGCTCAGTCGCCCTTACGTTGGACCATACACCCAGAGGAAGAGAAACTAAAGGAGATGGCTAAGAAAGAAGGCTTATGGAACTTGTGGATACCTGTTCGTATTTTGGCTCTTCTCTCATTTAATCATTTGTACTCATACTGTTATTCTTTTTAATACTAGTTTAAGAAACAAGATTCTTCGTGCAGTTTGATAGTGCTGATAGAGCAAGGAAACTGCTTTTCGATGGAACTAGCCCAATCCTTTCCACTGGTGTTGACAAACTTCTTCTTGGTGCTGGCCTCTCCAATCTTGAATATGGGTACCTCTGTGAGATAATGGGTCGATCAATTTGGGCACCTCAGGTGTTCAATTGTGGCGCACCTGACACTGGAAATATGGAGGTAAGATCCAATTTTATAGCCCGAATTCTGTCTGCAAGTCTGCCAGCTGAATAGATTAGACCAATGAATGAACTAGATCTGTATATACTTTTCTTTGAACTGTGTACTCGTTTACCGTTTACATTTAGAATTTAATAAATCTGTTGGTATCTTCGACACGGTTTAAGCATCCATTATTAGAACTGTTATTGATCATTTTGTCTTTCTCATTAGGTATTGTTACGGTATGGCAATAAACAACAACTACATGAATGGCTTATTCCTTTGCTTGAAGGGAAGATACGTTCTGGATTTGCAATGACTGAACCGCAAGTTGCATCCTCTGATGCAACAAATATTGAATGTTCAATTAAAAGGTAACGATGTTAGACATTTATTTATAGAAAACATTTTTTCTTTCTCCTTTACGTGTTTGATTCTTATGTTTTTATCAGTATTCTTGTTAAATGGATTTTCTTGACTAATTTTTATACAGCATTTAGTTTGTTATTGGTATAATTACACTAAAACCGTTAACGTACGTGCAGGGAAGGAGATACCTACGTCATCAATGGAAGAAAATGGTGGACGAGTGGAGCGATGGATCCGAGGTGCAGGATCCTTATAGTTATGGTTAGTTCTATCAATATTTAGAACGATAATTTAATCATCTATTGTTTTTCAAATTAATTTATATTCTCCATTGTTTGCAGGGAAAAACAGATGTTACTGCTGCTATGCATAAGCAACAATCCATGATCTTAGTTGATATCCAGACTCCTGGCGTAGTTATTAAAAGACCACTCACAGTCTTTGGCTTTGATGACGCACCTCATGGGCATGCTGAGATATTATTTGATAATGTGTGTGTTCCTGCAACGAATATTCTACTTGGAGAGGGTCGTGGATTCGAAATTGCGCAGGTAATCGCCATATCCTATGCATTTTCGTGCTTGCAAAATATGGTTGTTTCCTTTTGTCATTGCTATGTTTACGCAATTGACCTATCCAGTGCTCTGATGTCCATGGAGTTGCTTGCTTACTGCACCGTGTATGACTTTCGTTTGGTTCGGTATTTCGTTCCAGGGTAGGCTGGGCCCAGGGAGGCTGCACCATTGCATGAGGTTGGTAGGAGCTGCAGAGCGAGGCATGCAGATGGCGGTTCAGAGGGCTCTTAGTAGAAAAGTGTTTGGAAAGTTGATTGCCGAGCAGGGTTCGTTCCTTGCAGACATTGCCAAGGTATTTTGATGGTGAATCATAACGTAAATCATAAAATCACGTTCCATGTAAACATATTCCGTGGCTACTTTTGTGTCAGTGTCGCGTGGAGCTTGAGAAAACGAGACTGCTGGTTCTCGAAGCAGCAGATCAGTTGGATCGGCTCGGAAACAAGAAAGCACGTGGGACAATTGCGATGGCCAAGGTAAATTTTCGGACAATTGCAAGGGCTAAGTTTGTAGTCTCTCATTCCATTAATTAGTGTTAAAAGGTTTTTTTGCGATACGAGAGCACGTGACACGTATAGAATCAGTCATACGATCTATATATATTTAACTACAACAAAATTCAACAGAATCCAGTAATTTAAGACTATTTTTGTGAGTATGAGGTAAGATTTATAGATTTCGCCCCCGTTTTCGTTTTTCGTCACGAATGTTTCAATGAATATCTTGGTGAAACTTGGTACAGGTTGCAGCTCCAAATATGGCATTGCAGATTCTGGACATGGCAATGCAAGTCCATGGTGCAGGTGGCTTGTCCTCCGACACTGTTCTTGCTCATCTCTGGGCTACTACAAGAACCTTGAGAATAGCAGATGGCCCTGATGAAGTTCATTTAGGAACCATCGCCAAGTTGGAGCTTCGGAGAGCTAAGCTTTGAAAATTAGAAGGAAAGGGGATATTGGGAACTGACAAAACCCGTAAAAAGGACATGGTTGAAACGCTCGTTAAAAGACGAACAGACTGTTATTTGGCCGACTCTATTCTTCTCATTCGAAGATCTGTATGCGAATAATAAACTTTTCAATACTCTTATATAGAAGAATCGAAATAAAACAGGAGCATCCATTTGATATGCAAAAATCGGAAGCACGTCAGTTTCATATGGAAATTTGAATTTCTGACTTCTTGATCAAGAACATGTTTTGATCGGGTGATGCACGAGTTGAAAAATATCAACTCATATAAACACGATAATATTGACAAGGCAATCATGGGCTAACGAATAATCAAGTAGGTTAAGAATGCTATAAACAACCTCTACGTTAAACAACAGAATAGAAGCCATTCCTTAATAGACTACATGATGCTCGAGTAATTATGGGATAAACCAAAGCAAAATTAGAGATTTTGTTGTTCACAATAAGTGAAACGTCAATCGAAAGATAGAAAATTCATTCTCGGTCAACATATCAAACATATTTTACAACATAGCTGCACGTTTAAATCGTACAAATATATATTTTTTTAAATTTATCTTATTTATGTTAATTTGCTACGTTTCTAATTAAATTTGTACTAAACAAACAAGCCTAACTTCAACCAAATAGCTAATAAGTACTTAATCAACAAAGATTTTGACACATAATTGGCCAAAATTATGATTAGTCTTAATTTTAATGAATAAAAGTAATTAAATTAAGCATAAGTTTAAATTTAGACGGAAAAGTCAGCGGTTGATTTAGAGGAAAAAGTCAAAAGACAAACAAAAGACAAACAAAAGACACAGAAAATGTTCTCCAACATTAACGGTATTAACTGTCATTTCGGATCAAAAAAAAAAATATATATATATATATATATAAAAGAAAAATACAAAAATTGAGAATCTCTGGTAAAAAAAACATGTCAAACGATGACGATGGAGGGAAGAAAAAGAAGGCCGCCCTTATCGGCGTGTCTTCATTGTTTCTCGTTGCCATGGTAGTTGCGGTGGCCGTCGGCGTCAACCGGAATGACCCCGATGAAATTAGTAGGATCAGTGGTGGCGGAGGCACAACGGAGATCTCCACTTCCGTCAAAGCGATTAAAGCCCTTTGTCATCCCACCGACTACCAAGAAACTTGCATAGAATCGCTCTCGGGAGTCAACACGAGCGACCCACGTGAGCTAATCAAGGTTGGATTCCAATCTACCATTAATGAACTCAAATATGCCATTGCAAAATCCGCCACCCTAAAAGAATTTGCCTCCGATCCCAAGGCTAAACCAGCACTCGACGTTTGTAACGAGGTTGTGGAGTACGCAATTGACGATCTCATAATGTCGTTTGATAGAATCACTGACAATTTCAATATCAACAAAATTACTGATTACATCGAAGATCTTAAGGTTTGGCTTAGTGCCACGTTGACATTGCAAGAAACTTGCGTGGATGCATTTGATAATGTTACCGGCGATACAGGTGACAAAATGAGGCAATTATTGAAGACGTCAAAGGAAATGACCGCCAATGGACTTGGAATGGTGAGTGAGGTTACTTCCATTATGTCCTCTTTTGGGATGCGGATGACTGGACGGCGATTGTTGGAGGAGGAATCTAATAAAGAGGAGGAAGAACCATCGTGGATCAACGACCGGCGCGGGCTACTCCAAGCCACTCCGAAAACCATCCAGCCCAATGTTGTGGTAGCTAAAGACGGAAGTGGGAAGTACAAGACGGTGAATGAAGCGTTATTTGATATCCCGAAGAAAAGCAATAAAACATTTGTGATTTATGTGAAGGAAGGAGTTTATGAAGAGCAGGTGATGATGAACAAAAGTATGACGTGGGTGATGATGATTGGAGACGGCCCGAATAAGACCAAGATTACCTCCAACAAGAACTTCGTCGATGGAACACCCACATTCAAAACCGCTACCGTTGGTAAGTTTATACTAATAACTCCGTTATAAACATGTTTGAAATCGAGTTATGAACTCCCAAATCTTGTATTCATGTTGATGACAAAAACACAGCGGTGGTTGGAACCAACTTCATTGCCAAGGACATGTGGTTCGAGAACTCGGCTGGACCAGAAAAACATCAAGCAGTGGCACTCCGAGTTCAATCCGACATGTCAATCTTTTACAATTGTCAAATGGACGGTTACCAAGATACACTCTACACTCACACCCATCGTCAATTCTATCGAGACTGCACCATCACTGGAACCATTGACTTCATCTTCGGTAATGCGGCTGTCGTCTTCCAAAACTGTAAGATTTTCGTGAGGAAACCATTGCCGAATCAACAATGCATCGTCACCGCTCAAGGGCGAAGCCAACGGAAGGAGCCCACCGCCATAATCCTACAGAACTGCCTCATCTCCTCCGCCCCCGACTACTTCCCTGTCCGCCACACCTACAAGGCCTACCTTGGCCGCCCATGGAAGGAATACTCAAGAACCATCATTTTGCAATGCAAAATCGACGACTTGATCCAGCCTGAAGGGTGGCTTCCATGGACGGGCGATTTTGCTCTCAATACATTGTTTTACTCGGAGTACAATTGCAGGGGAGCTGGCTCAAAGAAGGACAAACGGGTCAAGTGGAGGGGAATTAAGGAGATTACTCCCGAGCACGCTATCGATTTCACCGCTGGGTTATTTATTCGAGGTAATCCATGGATTAAGCCCACTGGAATTCCGTACAGTTCCGGCATGATGACATTGGCAGAACAAGAATTGACCGTGTAAATAGTTATGGTTTTAGGATTTTTAATTTTAAAAAACTATTAATTTAATGAGATTTTATTCCTTCAATTTTCTTCTAACTTTTTGTTAAGTATATGAGAAACCATCTCACCTCGTGTTAGAGGTTGTTTAATAACATTTATTATTTTAATTTTTGTAATTTGCTTGGTTTTTTTTCTTTCCACAATTACCCTTGGGGAAGCCCAAATCGGCCCAATAGTTGAGCCCAGAAAGCCCAAAACTTTGGCCCGTCTGTCTAAAATGGAAGCCCAAATCGGCCCAATAGTTGAGCCCATAAAGCCCAAAACCTTGGCCCGTCCAATTCTTTCCTTCATCGTTTCCACCGGCCTCATTGCGAGAGAGCGGGAAAACGGCCTGAACAGAACAATTTTGAATCTTCTTCCGTCCCAAATCGGCGGAGCAACGAGAAGACAAGAACTGGAGAAGAACTGGTTGGATTTCTCCGATCTTCTCTTCATTTTAACACTCCATTTCTCAGGTAAGTTTCATTAGATGTACAGACGAAGTATTCGTCGGACGTCCGTCAGTTTTTTCTTCGTCAAATTGTTAGCCCTAGGGCTCCATTTGAAGTTAAAGCACCAACGTATCGAAGGCGGATTTCAATTTTTAAATTCAAGATGACTAGTAAAACTGGCGGTACTGGAGAGGCTGCTTTCCACATGCTGCAGCCGGAGCGTGACCTTCGGTTGAATTGGGAAGTCGACCTCGCTGAGAAGCTTGAAAGTTATTTGTTGCAGATTTGCACCGGTGAGTTTCAGTCCGGCGAAGATGAGAACCACAATTCTGTCAATTTTGCTGAAGGNTTTTTTTTTTTTTTTTTTTTTTTTTTTTTTTTTTTTTTTTTTTTTTTTTTTTTTTTTTTTTTTTTTTTTTTTTTCTATCAATTTTCAATTTCTGGATGTTTTGGATTGTGTACTACTTTATGTTTCTGACTGCGTTGTGTGCTTGGGATTTTTTCGAGGGTGTAGCTGCTCTGCTTCTTCAAGATTCGATTCAGGTGTACAGTCGTAAGGTTGAATACCTCTACTCATTGGTTTTGCGAGCTTTGGAGTTCCTCTCCGAAAAGAGGTTTGATTATTTTATCCAATTTTTTTGTCTATATAATTAGTTCTGGAAATTACATGATAACGACCCATTAGAAATCTGGAACCTACATGAATAATTTATCGATGTCTGAGCAAAAATTAAGATTATTACGTTGCGAGTCTGCCTATCATTCAAGGCTCTTCTAAGGTGGAAATTATTAAATTCCCTGGCCCAATTGAATAAAGAACATATATGCAAGAACCATTCTTCAGAGAAAAAAAGGGTCATTTTATGTCAACCATCTTGTTCAGCCTCTGAAACCCAAGCTTGAAAGTTGAATGACTAACATCTCCCATTGCCGGACGTGTGAAACAAAGGGGCATTGAATGGACAGCAGAATTAGGGAAATTTTTTAGTTTTGACCGACCATTTTTCATTATCAGCTTGGTTGAAGCCCATTCAACTGAGGCAAATTATTGCTTGGGATCGTGTTGTGTTTTCTTTTTTTTTTTTCCTCCCTTTTAATTGTTTTCAAAACATTTTTATTCAAACAGGCAGAAGGATCCTTTGGAAGGGACCTCAATCGAGGCTGAACAAGATGGTTCTCATGAAATTGCTGAGGATGAAAACGACCTATTTTGGGTTTCAGAGGATGTGCCAGGTCGCTTATCAGTTGTATGTCATAGTGCAACTAGTGAAGTACTATTGTTTCATTTGTGATTCAAATCTACATATTGCAGTTGACACGAAGAATACTTTGGAGAGTACCAAAGAAGATGCTTGGTTAAATCAAACTGTAAAGCCTCCAGCAAATTTAGTCGTTCTTGAAGGTGATTGCTTGGATGCATCTGGTGACAATGGTGAACTAGACTCATACTTGGTAATTGGTTGCTATAATTAATTAACGTTTTTACTTCTCATATCATTTGACAATTAATCGTAACTTCTTATAATCATGCAGTTGGCCTCCACTAGTGATATTTTCCAAGACTTCGTTCTCTTAGATTCATGTGATGCTGAGGCAGTTCAAGATTTTTTGAATGGTGGTCATAAGTTTGGCCAAAGCCATAATGGTGGATTCAGAGGCAGCTCAACCCACAGGGGTTTTCAGTCTCCCTCTAGACGTTCTGGTGGAAGTATGCAGAAATCATCAGTAGGAAAGACTCAGGGTGCTAATGTTGCTCGGACACCGTTTTCCAATCATTGCTTCGTGTCTGATCCTCCATCTTGTGATAATTTTGCCAATGAAAATCATGAATTTGACATGGATGCTGGGAATCCAGAACCAGATGACTCAAATGGTTCTGAAGACGATTATGATCCTTGGAAGCCTTTGAATCCTCATGAGCCAGGAAATTTAAAAATAAAACCATTTAGAAAAGGTTGCTGACCTACTTCTACTTTCATCATTTCCTATTCATCTTTGCTTAAAAGCTAATGTTTCTTCTCTTTTCTTACCTCTAAGCAGTAAAAGCTTTTAAAAAGAATTATGTCAATTCTGGTAAGCATGAGTCTGTAGCTGCTTTGTTTCCACTAGCTAAATTACAAGGCCCAGTTAGCCCAGAGTTCGCGAAGCTTTGGGAAGAGCAGCACCAAGCCTTTGAAACGCATAGCGAGTCCAATTCTGCTTTATTATATGAAAAGGTACAGCTTTGTGGTATGTTGTTATTAATAAAGTCTTTCCTATAGTTTATGACACTAGTTATTGTGACTACAGCTGCGAAATTCACTCATCAATGAAGATAGAAGTTGTGATTCCCCTTATGATGTGGAAGATGACAATATTGATTATGGTTTCGAAGATGCAATGCCTGATATCAATCCGCCAGATATGGATGATCCCTGTAATCATTATATGGACGAGTCTACGTGGTTAGGGAGTGAAAAGGTTGAGTAAACTCTAGTATGTTGTAGAGTACAAGACGTTCTTATTGCACGCTGAATTTCTTTTCTGAATTACTATTGATTGTTAACTTATGGATTTTATGCAGCATGATGCGGCTGCCCATTTTGATAAAGGTGAAACATATGAACCTGAATTTCCCTATTCGCATTCAAGTCAAGAACATTTTTGTCCCTCTCATCTTGTAAGTGGTGTCGGTGGATTTGTCCCTGTGCTTCACCTATTTGCTATCTATCAGGCTCTATAATAATAATTTTTTTATTTGTATTAGTTTGCCTTCTATTCAGTAAATTCCCCATGTTTCCAAGCTTCGTTTCACTTGCATATACTCATTTAGATTTTACTGATCTGGAATATCATGGTTGGTTATGGAGCGCATGTGGACCACATTCTTGTTTGTTGATCAAAATCTAAATAACTTGTTCAAGTTCTTAACACTATGCCGTAGTGTTTTTAAATAATGAATGGCACGTGGGTAGGTTTGGTTTGTTTTTTTTTCAGTCCTATAATTTGTTCTAATAGATTTATAAAGTTGTTAGACAGCATTGTTCACTTAAATTTCCTTCAAACTTAGTACATTATGCACATTATTTTAGTAGATAGACTTGCAGGAGCATTTGGAATTTATAACAATGAAGGATGGAAAACTTGGAATAGATATCCACATATGAAAATCATGCCTAGATTATTATTATCTTTTATACATGCTTCTGGTATATAGTCGCCTAAAATTTCTCTCTTTTATAGGACACACTCCTTGCAAGCATTGCTGAGAATCCTACTGAAATGGCCACTCGAGTCTCTACGTGGAAACAGAATATTGAACACAATTTGGAAGAGCAAGTAATAATATTTAATGTTCTACTTCAGTTCCATATAGCCGATAGTTATTTCTTCTTAATTGTGGGTTAAGAGAAGTACTTTTTTGTGATAGGACAAACACCTTCCATTTGATATTCATGAATATTGCAAAGCGATTCGTGAAAAATTATCTGGTGAAGCTGACAAAGGCGGTGTAATGTCTTTCTCTGATGTTGTTGAAGGGCAGGAGAAGTTCGTTGTATCACGAAGTTTTACTGCTGTTCTTCAATTGGTAACGTACTTAACAAACACTATAGAAGTACCTAGATTGGTGAAAGTTCGAACTTGAAAATTGGAATCGACAAGTCATTTTCAGGTGAACAATGAAGATGTGGAGCTGGAAGAGGACGAGGTTGATGGGGAGTCGATTGTCTATACTTCTGCGAACCCGTTCCATGTTCGGCTTATTCACCAAGACAAACGGGCGGATAAAACTCGGCATCAAACCTCAAGAAAGAGGTCCACATCTCCAGATAAGGTTGAAAATGGTTGGAATATAAACCACAAATCATCACACATCGATAAAACTCTTGAGGAATCTAGGGTGATGAGAAAATTGTCACGACAGAATTGCAAACTTCCTGTGAAACTGGGGAAGGTTGGTGGCATAAAATGCACTCCTGAAGGCAAGAGGAGGAGAAGAAGAGCTCGATTTGTTGAACCAGTTGACTGACATTCTACTTGGATGACAATATTTAATGTACAATTGGCTGACTGTTTGTATATTGTATAGCAATTCAACACAGCTTGTTGTAGCATTGTTGAGCACCAACATTTTTGTTGGGGGTAATGAATATGGAAGTGTCAGCTAAGAATTTTCCTTTGTACAATGTTTTGTTTGTTCCCTCTGTTAGGTTTGTTTATTTGATGTAATTATGATCTGGAGGGAGTTGTATGTATGAAAAGGAAAAGTGAATATTAACCATGTAATCGTTTGATTCTTGCCCAAACCCTGTTTTCAGGTTTCTATCGCTCAAGCTTGAAATCTTTGAGATTGACGGCGATATATAACAGGCCAAAGCGGACACTATTAATTAGCAGTGGGCTTGGTCTGTTACAAATGATGTTAGAGCCAGACACTGGGTGGTGTGTCAATGAGGACGTTGAACTCCGAAGTGGGGTGGACACCGAGCGCTGTGTCAGTGAGAATGCTAGGCCTCGAAAAGAGGGTGAGTTGTGAGATCCCACATCGATTGAAGAGATGAATGAATGTCAGTAGGGATGCTAGGTCTTGAAGAAGGTGGATTGGAGAATGAAACACTCTTTATAAAGGTATGGAAACCTCTCCCTAGCATACTGACAGCGATACATAACGGCTAAAGAAGACAATATCTACTAGCGGTGGGTTGAGACGTAGGGTTGTTGATGATAAAAGCTCTTCATGGATCCACAAACCAATAGCAATTCCCAAATATGGACGGCTACTAAAAGTGGCTTTCTGTGGCTTTGGCGGCAGCTGGTTAAGCTACCCAACCAACTTTTCCCTCGCAGTTCGCTGCAATAACAAAACTCTAAATTTTCATTATTTAATTACGGAATTTTCAAAATTATTTTAAAGTAATTTTTGAACCCTTTATTTACTTGAATAATAATAATAATAAAAAAGAGATATTTAAGTAAATTGCCAAACCCTTTTATAATGGAGTCAAAATATATATTTATTTTACACGTTTAATTAAAAAAAATGCACAATAATATTAATAATTAGTAGAATTCGACGTTTACGTTAATAATAAATAAAATTTTATTGCTCGACTAATCTAGTTATATCGACAAAATGAGCTTAATTAGAGACTTAAACCCCCATATTACACATTGTTTATACTCTTTTATGAAGAAAAATATGTAATTGAGGGGAATATCTACAATCAAATACTTTGTTCTATAAAGAATATAAACTAAAAAAACAACTGCCACGTGTGCATTAATCTGACAAATCATCTTCAAATGCGTTGTCAGCTCCACGTCGGACTTGACCCTCCACTCAGCCGCCTTGCCCTCCAAGTCTTCCAGTCAATTCCCGTGTTGGACTTCGAAATCACACGGCGTTTTCCTTTCCTTTTTCGATATCCAACTCGCCGCCGGCGCCGGAGCTACACCCGACACTAGTTCCGGATGGCGATACGCCGCCTCTTCTCTCCCGGCCGATAATCATCTTGAACGACAACGACATAACCCGACTTATCGGCGACTTAAACGACGGCGTCGTCGGTGACAACGAAGCAGCGAACTCACCGTCTCTTCGCGTCGGAATCTCAATCGAAACACCGGCTAGTTCCCCCGGCTTTCGCCGTGCCCTAAACGACCGCGAACCGGTCGAAGAAGAAGCCATCCGGTCGGAGATATCACATTCAACGCAGAGATCGGAAGAACTCGGACCCGGTTCGGTAATAGCAGGTTCCCCAATGGAAACCGCTATCTCCACCGGTGTCTCCGGAGGGCGCTCAACCGGCGTGCGACAGAGCGGGCAGGTAGTGTGAGAGTGAAACCACATGTCGATGCAATCGGTATGAAAGCTATGACGACATTTCGGAAGTGTACGGCCCTTTTCATTTTCCTCAAATTCGGACAAACAAACAGCGCAATCGATCGGATCGGAGAAGGATTTGGAGGAGAAAGTGAAAACAGGGAGAGAGTTAAGAACAGAGGGATCGAGGCCGCGGAGGTGGGAAGCAGAGGCAGCGGCGCGAGCAGCAGAGGGATTTTCTGGTTCGAAATAGAAGACCAGACGGTTGCGGCGGCGGAGAGTACCACGGCGGCGAGCACGGAGAACATACCAGCGAGCGTAGAGGTGAAGGCAAATGATGAGAACGACGACGAAGAGAAGGATGATGATGGCGCTGAGCATAATCTTGCCGCTTAGGGCAAAATCGTTGGATCCCGGAGGAGAGGTGGAAGAAGGATCATCCATGGCGGCTTCCATCAATTGCAGTGAAGAAATTTTGGGGGAGAAGAAGGGTTTTTAGTGAGGAACGAACGAAATTTCTTCGATGCTGTAATTTCAGTGGGACAGAGAAGACGCCATTGTTGACTGAGCACTCAACCCTATTTGGTTAAGGAACTTTCAGGGTTTTCTTATATTTATATGCTTATTTTAATCTCTACCTCTTTATTAAAAAAAATAATAATAAGAAGAAGAATATTCTTAAAACTTTTTATTTTATTTCAAAAATATTTTTAACTTTTAAAATTCTCAAAAATATTCTTATACTTAATTTTAGATTAAAAAAATATTAATTGAAATTTTAAAAGTATTATTAATTTATAATTAATATATAGATGAAAATTGTTTATCATTACTTCGTAAATTTATTTACTTTCTAATGTTATTTTTAAAAGTGCATGAGTATTTTTGGAACGTGCTACTAACGACAAGGGTATTTTTGAACTCTTTAAAAAAATTTAAAGCGTTTTTTTTTTTAGATTTTAAAAAGAATTTAAGGGTGTTTTCGAAATTCTAAAAAAAGTATAAGGGTATTAATGGAATTTTGAAAAAATTAAGGGTATTTTTCAAACCGTTAAAAGGGTATTTTTTAAACAAAATATTAACACTCTCCATCTAAAATTAATAATAAGAGTTTTTTTTTTAATTAAAGGGTATTATTGGAATTTTGAAAGTTTTAATTTATTTTTTTAAATAAAATGTAAAGTTTATAAATACTTTATTAAATTAACTCAAAAAAAATTATGATAACTCACTGTAATCTAGGTCAGTTCGAAAAGGTCAACTGTACTTGTTCTATCTATTGATCCCATTAGAATAAAATTTACTCACTAATTAAAGTAGGTTAAAAAAACAAGTAATTTTCATTTAAAAGAAGATCTATCTTACGAGGAATAAGGTTTACTCGGTAGTCAATAGTTACTTTCTGGTGGTCGGTTAGAAAGTAAGTAATCGAATGTCAATTTGATGAAGAATAAGGTTTACCCACGAGTCAACTGGATACTTTTTATTGGTCGGTTAGAAAGTAAGTAATCTTCGAGATTTACCCACGAGTCAACTGGTTACTTTTTATTGGTCGGTTAGAAAGTAAGCAACCTTCGTATAAAAGAAAATCTATTTCATTGAGAATAAATTTTAAGAATATCCATATCCATTTTATTAAGAATAAGGTTTGCCCACTCGTAAACTAGTGATAAAAAAAATGCAAAAATGACATATTTATCTGTTTTTTATTACTAGAGATGTCAATTTATCACGCGTATATCTTGGTACAGAATGAAAAGGCAGACCGAGGAGATTTTTCTCTTTTAGTTAAATAGGACGGAAGACAGAAATATATATATATATATATATATATATCAAAATTAAATTAGGTTGAATATTATATTTTATTTTTCATATATGATTTCTATTTAATTATTAATTATTTTATTAACTAAATTATTTGTAATAGATAACATATACCAATCTTGTTATTTTAACGAAGATTATTTTAAATTGTTTTAGTTGATTAAATTTTATTTTAATTAATTAGTATTTTCAATATTAAATATATTGTTAAAATAAAAACCATTTCCTCAAATAAAATAAATTTAAATTTTATTAATTCTTATTGTTTTAGTTAAAAGTTACATTAAAAATTTATTTAGTAATTCATTTTAATTAATTAAAACTATGAAAACAATATCTTAATAATTATAATATATAAATTTTATTCTATTTCAATTTCCGACCAATTCCAAGTAAACATCAATTAGAAAAAAAAAAAAACATTCTTATTGCAATTAATTATTATTATGATTTAATAATAATAAAAAAGATATTTAAATTCATTTAAAAATAATAATAAATAGATGTCATGTTTTCATTAACAGTCAAGGGAGGAAGGTTCCCGGTAACCGGTAAGATGGGAAGTACTTTCTTTTCATTAATTTAAGCCTTCATTTTATTTTTTTTAATATATTTTAATAAAAACAAATAGCCCATCACTCGTCGTGGGATCAACAATTATACGAGATTATCTACTTTTATATATATATAATGTCTCACAATAGCACTTTTAATGGCAGCGGATTTGCGATTGTGCGACACTCACTTTTCAACGACAAGTGAGCTAAGCCAATTCGTTCTTGCGTCGCCTACGGGCAAGGGACGTATGCTCGAGCCTCTGGCCTCGGTTTTAAGAGAAGATTTTAGAAAGCGAGGGCAGAGAGAAATTTTCGAAGAGAGATTTTTGAAAGAGACGTTATATAAGCAAGCAAGAGATAAATAAGCTTACAGTATATAACCTTGGGTGGGGAGAAGTTGACAACTAGTCGTATCCCTTATAGTACATTCGAAGACATTATATATATATATATATATATATATATATAGTTTTATTATTTAATTTCTACTAATATTTTTCGGAGATTAATAAAAATATAAAAAAATATAATTTTTATTTTTATTTTTAAAATTATGCTAAAATTTCAAATAATTCTTTATTAAAAAAATATTGAAATTTTGAAAAATGAAATTGAAAGAAAACAAATACAAATTTTTTTAAAAATATAAATATTCAGATCTCCAAATAAAAAAAATGTATATAATTTTATCCTTTTTGTTATAAGAAAAGCATGTGCGGACACGTATTTAATACAAATAATTTCATCATATAATATAATAATTCAAATTTTGTATCATATTTTGCTTTGGAGACTAATTACTTGCATTTTCAAATCTAAAATTAAACAAAATATTTTTTCAAAAGTATAATTTATCTTTATTTAAAGAGAGAATATGCCCATATGCTTTCAATGCATAATTTCAATTTTAATAAATCTTGTACTTAATTTTTATATTTAATAAAAATATTCTCAAGCTTAGGTTTTGAAAATATTCTTTTCCACCGGCGAATCGCTCTTTGACGATCACGTGTGTCACGTAAATGAGATAAACGAGGATCACGTGTGTCACGTAAATGAGATAAACGAGCTTTTATTTCACTAATATATATCATTAACAAAAATACTAAGATAGCCACAAAAAAAAAAAAAAAAAAAAAAANAAAAAAAAAAAAAAAAAAAAAAAAAAAAAAAAAAAAAAAAAAAAAAAAAAAAAAAAAAAAAAAAAAAAAAAGTCTAAAAAACTTCTAGTATTCTGATTTTCCCTTAGTATAAGCATAATAGGGATTACCTGAACCCAGAAACTCTCTGTACTGTCCTGCTTCTCAGTTCAATGCCCCTATGGTTCCTTCATGACTATCAAATCGAGTACACTTCGAATTAATGGTGTAAAAGATAACAGCAATGGCTCAGATCCATAATCTTATCAAATGTTTCTCGAGTCTGGATTTTATTCGAACTGAAGATAAGAGTTGTAGAAAATTTGAAACTTATGATGCTTATGGTTTCCTCCGATTTTCGACGTTGAAGTGAACGTCTATGATATTCGTTATCCCTGCTGTTACCTTCTGGCCTGCCTTCACTGGGCCAACGCCTGAGGGAGTTCCTGCATGGTGAAGAAGAACGTAACTTATTTGGTTTCTATGCTCAACAAGCTTCCATTGTCAAGTTGTTTAACAATGGATTCATCAAGTCAATGGCAGAAAAGAAAAAAGAAAGCAATGAGAGAATAGTGATGGTTTAATGATGGATTCATCAAATAAATGGCATGTTCCAACTTCCATTGAACAATAGTACTTTCTAACATGAAGTTTGAGAATTTGTGAGATCTCACATTGATTGGAGAGAGGAACGAGTGCCAGCGAAGACGTTGGGCCCCGAAGGGGATGGATTGTGAGATCCCACATCGATCGGAGAGGGGAACGAAACATTCTTTATAAGGGTGTGGAAACTTCTCCCTAACGGACGCGTTTTAAAAACCTTGAGAGGAAGCCTGAAAGGAAAAGCCTAAAAAGAACAATATCTGCTAGCGGTGGGCTTCGGCTGCTACAAATGGTATTAGAGTTAGACACCGAGTAGTGTGCCAGTGAAGACACGGAGCCCTGAGGGGGGGATGGACACCAGACAGTGTGCCAGCGAGGATTTTGGGCCTCAAAGGGGGTGGATTATGAGATCCCACATCAATTGGATAGGGGAACGAAACATTCTTTATAAGGGTGTGGAAACCTCTCCCTAGCAGAAGAGGAGAATATCTGCTAGCGGTGGGTTGGGCTGTTACAGAATCTAAAACTATCTTAAAAAGTAAACACAATGCTTACTCCCAGGAACAGACACAACAAACAGTCTATAAATGTGAAACATAGAAAACCAATCAATATTCACAATGTAAGGAAAAAGAATCGAAGACAGAAATTTAAACCAGTGAAACAAGTCTAATAACCAAGCAATGGTTAGGGAAATCATTGTAAAGACGAGACTTTCAATTTCGAGCACAGTGATAAAACAATCTGATAGATTAAAATAAACTATGGCTGTGGATACCTGTTAGTATGACATCTCCTTCAAGAAGGGTCATGAAGGAACTTATATGGCTAATAAGGTAAGGGATTTTGAAGATCATATCCTTGGTTGAGCCTTTCTGTCGAAATTCATTGTCTACCTGAGTCGATTAGCAAAAAGAAATTGATCATAAAATGAGACAATGACCCTAATGGAGGAAAGAAACTCGTTATCATAAATATCAGAACCTTTAACCACAATTCTATATTATCCGGATCAGGAATTGATGCCTTGGAGAGCTGCATCGTTCACAGAGTAAACAAAAAGAAACATAAGTTTGAAGGTGCTGAAAGAAATGTGCCTTAATTACTAATTGATGTATAGTGCAATATCTATGAGATTTATTGTATGCACACACTCTAATTACTTCCATTTGGTTCATTTGGTGATATGGTTCTTTCGACCGTATAACAAAACTGCAGGAAAACAGGGCATGTGATTATTCTTACAACAGAACTGATGGGTGTAAAGGTGTCCTGCCCTTTAGCCATAGTCCATGGAAGGCCTGCAGACTGGTAACGAAAACAGCATTATTTAAGGTAGAAAAACTAGAATATATCTGTACTTCTTGAAAGATAGAAAGCTGAAAAAAATAAGATGAAACTAAAACATTATTAAGAAGTCCTGCAATGTAGAACTTTCAAAAGATTGAAGTGAAACATGAGTAGAGGAAGGCCCCAATATAGAATTGCTCCAAATAAAACATGTTTAACCATAAATCGCTCTCATTCGGATATAATCTCAGTTCATTCATGTACCTTTCCTTTACTCAGGTGTCACAATTAAACTAGTCCATTTGATAATTTATTCAACAAAGATATCCTACTTATACCATATTGAAGTGAACAATAGGAACAGTATTGTCACCATTTGCTTTCTTTTGATGTGTCCAAGTATCCTTGTCAATTATTTGGAAGTTCGATCCAAATAAGAGGTAGAGTTTGATCCAACCAGGATATGAAGAGATCTTATGTTTATTTTAGGACATTCTCAAACATATTGAAAGTAAGACCGTGCTCCCGTGCTCGATCAAGGATGTTAATAGTAGCTAGTTTGTGTTCACTTTATCTTTCGATTAACACCGCAATATATTCACTCAGCAGAATTTCTTAATGTTTCTACCTGACTTGTTATCTAACATCCATCAAGAAAGGGAAAAGAAACCCCCATCACCTTGGCAGAAGCTTGGATTTCTCGGGCAGTCATGTCCAGTGCAAGAGCATAACCTGACATGTCAAAACAAAAATTTGTAATGCATTGCTCAAGATTATGAACTATAAACGGTGCATGACTTGGGAATTAAACAATTTCTCCGGAATGCTATTCCTCAGAGTTCAGAGGGGAAATTCCCAAAGGGTCAATCAAAAGGGTTATAAACACGACTAAAGAATCACGAATCGACTCAACAAATTCACTCAAGATTCAGAAACATAGTAGCCCTACCCCCAACATAATCCATGGCGGAGGCTTCAGGAACGTCACGAGCTTTCTGCGAGATGACAACAGCGAGCTCAACCTCGTGATCCAAAGACTTCAGAGCATGAGGGATCTCGATCGTCCCTCCATTTTGCAAGTACGACGACGTGGGTTTCATAAACAAAACCGGCTCCTAAAACAGATTCAAGGAAAAATTGCCACATCCAGTTATTAAAGCGCAATCATAAACAACATAGAATCAATTAATTAACTCCCCGTGAAAAACATCAACAATCATAGTCCAGAATGAAAAGGAAATTTGTTAAAAAACCTTGGGGATGGCGTTGCCGAGTTCTTTGGCATGGGCGGCGTAGTTCCGGCCAACACCAATAATCTTGGTTCCTACATTCAAAAGATTCGCGTACGCCGTTGCCATTTTCCGATGTCGAACTCCAACAAATTCACGATCTCACAACGCAGCCTAGGATCAAAAAAATGGAGGCAAAAGAAGAAATGAGATGAGATATTTTTAGTTTTAGCTCCAAACTCAATTCAATTCAGACTTTGATTTATTTTATTTATTTATTTATTTATTTATTTTGTGTTTTTAAAAAAATTAAAAAATTAATTTATAGACCAAACTAATAATTGTATTATATTATTTAGTCAGCAAAAATTCTCATATATATATATCAACGACCTAACAACTCACTCCGGGCCCAGGCCCATCCATTGCTTGACAAAGAAAAGTTCAAAAAAAGATGTCCCACATCGATAAAACGCAAGAATAGACCTGCAGTGATCGCATATAAAAGGTTGGAGGAGGGAAGGGTAAAAGCATCTTTGCGCTTGGGGCAATGACGCAGCTAGTGAGGTTCTAACCGAGGCGCGTCAATTGCTGGTTGAAAACTATTTCCAAACCCCCTCTTAGGCCTGGGCTCGCCCCTGGCCTTCGAGAATTTCTGGAAGGGCTCCCTTTGGGGTAAAGCCCTACAAACACTACTCTTAAATTTCTCATTTTCATTCATAGTCAACTATTGTTTCAAAGTTTACATTTTTTGTATCATCAACACAGTATTTCATCTCACGCTTCCACTCATTACAGAATTTAGCCACTGTTGCTCTATCCAAAACTCTGTGGTGTGCTCCAATGTTGTCCTGAGGAAGCAAGAAACGGAGGTTTAAGGGGTTTGTTTTGGATTGTTTGGAGAAATTCTTGATTGATCGATTGGTTTGCGATGCTCACCGTCGTGATCGATGTGGGGTGCACGCCCCCATCGTCGGCAATCTGTGGAACCTTTTTGATTCGGCCGACTGCAATGACTGATACTTCAGGCAAGTTGAGCAAAGGAGAACCGTATCTTCCACCTATGGCTCCAATATTGCTTAAGGTTGTTGTGCCGCCGGATATATGTTCAGGGCTAAGCTTGTTATCCATTGCGAGTTGTTGTAGGCGTGAAAGCTCCTTTGTGATCTAAGCAAATGCATTTGAAAGACTAAGTTTTCAGTGAAAGGGCAGCAGACATGCCAGCAACATTGGCCAAGGAATGACAATTGTTGAAGAAAGCTATCTGCTTCAATGCTATAGATTTAAATAGATCAGCATTCAAACAATTCAGAAGCTAGAATGTCGAGAAAATGACCCACCGTTACGTTTAAGTTGTAACTGCTTAAACACACCACTAACAGATATAAGTTAAACACACCACTAACAGATATAAGTTGTAACTGCTTAAACACACCACTAACAGATATTGTCATTTTGGGAATTTCCTTTCGGGCTTCCTTTAATATTCATATGCTAGGGAGAGATTTTCACGCCCTTATAAATAATGTTTCGTTCTCCTACTCAACCGAGATCTCAAAAAACAGAAAGAGACTGAACATTCTATACATTTTGCACAACCAAACCATGTGGAGTAGCCATGACAATTCCAATATTATGGGAGCCTTCAACAAGCAAAAATAATCAAATAAGAACAAAGATGGGATTCAAATTGAATGTGGAGATCATATTCTTTGACGTATTATGTTCAAACATCTCCCCCTTGTTGGATGAAAGTCCCCGGGAATGATTATGTGTTTATAATCAAGAAATACTATCTCCATTGTTATGATGCCTCTTGAGGAAGCCTAAAGCAAAGCCATGAGAGCTTATGCTCAAAGTGGACAATATCAACAATTGTGGAGAGTCGTTATTCCTAACACGGTATCAGAGTCATGCCTTAAACTTAGCCATGTCAATAGAATCATCAAATATCTAACAAAGAATTGTGAGTCTCGAAGATGTAGTCAAAAGTGACTAAAGTGTCGAACAAAGAGTGTACTTTGTTCAAGGGCTCCAGAGAAAGGAGTCGAGCCTCAATTAAGGGGAGGCTATTCGAGAGCTCCATAAGCCTCAGGGGAGGTTTATAGTGTACTTTGTTCGAGGGAGGATTATTGGGAGTGAGTCACACGTTGGCTAATTTAGGGAATGATCATGGGTTCATAAGTGAGGAATATTATCTCGGTATGAGGCCTTTTGGGAAGCCCAAAGCAAAGCCATGAGAGCGTATGCTCAAAGTGGACAATATCATACCATTGTGGAGAGTCGTGANTTTTTTTTTTTTTTTTTTTTTTTTTTTTTTTTTTTTTTTTTTTTTTTTAGAAAGATTTAATTTTTATGCAAATTTAGTTAATTCAAACAGTAATATGATATTAAATAGTAACAATAATTTATATTTTATTAGTATAAAGTTTGAATATTCAGTCTATTTATTTTATTATTATTTCTCTTTTTAATTTTTCTTATAAATTATTTATTTAAAAATAGTTATTAATATTGACCGCTAAATAAATTCAAAAATTTTAATTCTTAAAAGTAATTAAATTTGATACATGATGAAATACATTTTGTAATTCTCTTTCAGACCTAAAACTATAGCAAACCTTGAATAATTTACTTAATCTAGATCGCAACCAACTACACCCTTAGAAGAAATGTTTTCTTCTCTACTCCAATCGAATCGATATGAGATCTCACAATCCATTTCCTTGAGGACCCAGCGTCCTCGCTGGCACACCGCACAATGTCTGGCTCTAACATTATTTGTAACAGTGTAAACCCATCGCTAACATATATTGTTTGCTTTGACCCATTACGTACCTCCGTCAACCTCACAGTTTTAAAACACGTCTGCTGGAGAAGAGTTTTCACACTCTTATAAAGAATGTTTTGTTTCCCTCTCTAACCGAGGTAGGATTTGAGCCTCGGATTCTGAACTGCATTCTGTTTTAATGACATCGCCAAAGAGACCCCCTTTGAGACATCATGTAAATGCATTTACATTGAATTTCTTGTTTCACCATTTAATTTACTGCCCACTGATATATCAGTTATATTACACCAAGTGATTTATATACTGGCAGAATAGATTATACATACAGGAAATAGTTGTAGCGCCATCATCGCAGGCTCGCCAAACTACTCGGTGGCATCGTTGTCAAGGGGAGATCAGCCATCAACCATCAACCAGATTTGAAAAGTAAAACTGCTTTCTGGTCCAGGTAGAAGTAAACAAAATGGTTCGACTCGTGGGTCACATAAGAACCTGAAACACAAACCAGAGAATAGAATCATCCCTGATATTAATTAAATTCAGGATGAACTAACACTAATCGGGCACTGAATAAAGCTCCATAATCAAGAACAAGACAATGCACTACAACATTCAAGGAGATAAGGGAGCATGTTTTTATAGAATTTTTCAAAATTATCGATATGAAGCCAAGCAACTAAAACTGTTAGAAGTTCTTTGCATCTGCTAACATAATAACTACAAGAGCCTGCAATTTTTACGGGTAGGAGTGTCATGTTAGCAATTAAGTTCGCCAAAATGAAAAAAACTAAATGGTTCGCTAATACCACCCTGTTCTTTCAAAGGCTTGTGATGAGTGGATTGGCCATGTAAAGGAAATTTTTGGGCTCTATAAGGTAACCGAAACCACGAGCGGGAGCACTACCGACATGCAAGTTACATTCCAACTTAAGCTCCATGCATTTAGCATTCAGCTCTAAATCTTAGTATGGCATGATAAAAAGAGTTTTCTCCTAAAAGTTTATATTAGCATGGCTTGTTAAATGAACACGACTCTCCGCAATGGAATGATATTGTCTACTTTGAGCATAAGCTCTCATGACTCGGCTTCCCCAAAAAGCCTCACACCAATGGAGATGTATTCCTTTACTTAGAAACTCATGATCATTCCCTAAATTAGCCAAGGTAGAATTCACTCCCAACAATTCTCAACAATCCTCCCCTCAAACAAAGTACACTATAAGCCTCCCTTGAGGCTTATGGAGCTCTCGAACAACCTCCCCTTAATCGATGCTCAACTCCTTTCTCTTGAGCCCTCGAACAAAGTACACCCTTTGTTCGACACTTTTTCGAGGCTCACAATCTTTGTTTGATATTTGAGGATTCTATTGCCTAAGGCTAAGTTTAGGGCATGGCTCTGATACCATGTTAAATGAACACGACTCTCCACAATGGTATGATATTGTCCACTTTGAGCATAAGCTCTCATGGCTTTCCTTTGAGCTTCCCCGAAAGGCCTCACACCAATGGAGATGTATTCCTTTACTTATAAACCCATGATCATTCCCTAAATTAGTCAACGTGGGACGGCTCTCTGTCCTTGTGATCATTGATCACAGCCTTTGATTCTTTGCCTATAAGAATTGTTTGTGTCCCTAACAGCACAAAGAAAGAAAGTTGCAGATCACCTCCTTATGTCTTGTCAGGCAATCTTTTGGATCCCATAAAGACCAAGAACTTAACATTTGACGCTCAAATAAAACATGACACAGTATATTTCGATTCCTACCTTTCACAGTGCAAACAGAACCATGAATATATCAGATTGAGTCATGTTCAACAAAAACTGCTAAAGAGAAAATATCACAGTGAAATCAGCTCTATTCAAAACAATTTTATCTCACTATGTTTGTTGGCCTCATCACCAAAAGTAGATGGGAAGCCCCTACCCCTGGTTTCCACCAACCATGACAAGACCATCAAATGATATTCAATTCATGTAGGCAGACAAGATTGCTGTAGCGGATAATTAGCTAGCAAATTCAATATAGAGTAGGGCGGTGGACCAAATGGAGCCAAAATTCTCCAATAGAGTTACTTAAGAGCTAGATCTCCATTTCAGTAGGGGGGAAAAAAGCTACAGATTGAACTTAAAGTTAGAGAAGCTTTTCCAAGAGACTAAGGTAATAGAAATTTATAAAGAATCTGTCCATCAGACTGAAAGAAAGCGAAAATTAATCAGGAAGGCTCTACCAAAATTACGACCGACGATGCAATGCCAGGTAGGGCCATGTCTCTGATCGAACTCCTTCTTTATCTGCTCGGCGACATCCTTCTCGACGCTATGCTTCTCAAAAGCCTAAACAACAACAACAACAACAAACGAAACAGATTGTGAACGAATTAGTTGAGAAATGATATGTAATGAGATTGAGAGAGATTAATTATTCGGAGAGAGAAAGAAGCAGTAACGGCTATAGCAATGTCAACAGCCTCCTTCTGCATGTCGCCGAACATATCGGCGCTCTTGATGACGATTTTCTTGGCGGCGGCGGTGGCCACAGATGAGGCTTTGCGATCCTCAGATTCCGGCTTCACCATTAGAGGATTCGGATTTCTGCGCTTGGATTCTTGGTTCATGTTTCCGTGGAGTTCTAGGGGTATGAGAAGAACAGAGAGGTTGAAGAAGGAGAAAGGCTCTCGCTCTCAACAACCATCACTCTCCGTCTCCTGTAAGATTCCCGAGGCCCACTTCCTCTCGTATTCCTTTTTCCTTTTTTCTTTTTATTTTTTAAATCACAATCACTTCACTAATATTCAATTTTAAAAAAATTATTAAAAAATATATATCTTTTAATAAATAAATAAATAAATAATAATAATAATAACTTAATTAAAATATCGATTCACTTCTTATGTCTCGACTTAAGATTTGGCGGCCTATTTTATTTTCCATTTTTACCCTTGCATTTATAAGAAAATTATAAGGTTGAAATTATTCAAATAGGGATATTTGTGTAAATTAGATTGTAAAATGAAGTATTATTTTATAAAATAAAAAAAGAAATTAATATAATGAGAGAGGATCTGAGTCCAATAGGCCCAGCCCATCAAGTTCTCGAGATCCTCTCTGTTGAAGACTGTGAAGCATGTGACGCACGTGACCATGGGAATCTAACTTGTTACTAACGTTCTATTATTCCAAATGTTATATATATATATATATATATATATATATATATATATATATATATAATCCGAACAACTCAAAACTCTATTTTCATGGGTTGCGGGTTTTTTTTTTTTTATTATTATTATTCTAAAAGTCCTTTTTATTGACGGTATATGTTACATTAATAACTAAAATCATATAATGCTCGAATATTTAACATTCACATATCATGACGCATCACTATCAGAGTCATGTTCTTAACTTAGTCACATCAATAGAATATTCAAATGTCGAACAGAGAAGTTGTGAGCCTTGAAGGTGCAATCAAAAGTGACTCAAGTGTCGAACAAATGGTAAATTTTGTTCGAGATCTTTACAGAAAAGAATCGAGCGTCGATTAAGAGGATGTTGTTTGATGGCTTCATAGGTTTCAGAAGAGGCTCTATGGTGTACTTTGTTCAAAGTGAGAATTATTGAAAGGAGTCGTCTCACATTTACTCATTATCCTAAAATTTAAGCTCAAAGTGGACAGTATCATACCACTGTTTAGAGTATAATATCTATTAAAAACGTCAAATATTATTCATGGGTTGACGTAACCTTTTCAATTTTCCAAAAATTGAACCAAAAAATATATAACCCGACCTAAAATTTATGGTTTGGGATTGGTAGTCGGTACGGGTCGAGTGATCAGTCATTCGAAATAAAAAGAAAAAAGAATTATTTAATTTGGTGGATATTTAGTACATGAAAAAACAAAAACAACCGGACAACCGGTCATGCCAGTCAACAATATTCGAAAATACACAAACAAGACCAACGGGTAGAAGTTTTGACTCCTTGAAGTCTCAATAACAATTTACAATATCCACTGGAAATTTAAACAACATAAAAATTAAAATTAAATAAAAAAGATAATTAATTTCATCATTAGTACGTAAATTTAAATTACTGCATCTTAATTTGAATTTAATTTTGTGTTCAGATTCTTACAGCCAGCAATGAAGGAATCGCGTCCAAATTTGGAGTTGAATTTTTCTCCGATGATTCCCGTTTTCCTTCCGACGAGGAAGACGGCGGCTTACCGAACGCTCTCATCGGACTTGCAAATGCCCACCCTCTGTTCTTGCTCCGCCCCTGTCCGCATGGTGCCGGCGGGAACCTCCCGTCATCGCCGGAGGATGACGACACCCAGTACGACGACGAGGCGGAAGACGAAGACGACGATGTTTGATTCATGAACCCACCGAATATTCCGCCGCAATTCGCTCGCTCTTTCAGGCACTCGCTGCTATTGTTCACGGCGGCGATGGCGGTGGAGGTTATTTTGGGTTTTCCCTCTCTGTGAGACTCCACTCTCCGCAGTGTACAGTCGCCGAAACCGGTGATTCTTTCGAAGAAGTCGCCGGAGAAACTCCGGCTACCGCACCCGACGGATCTGGATCTAGATACCTTCCGTTCAAACGAAGAAACCGAGGCAGAGGCAGAGGCAGAGGCATGACTACTGTTCGGACTATCCTCGCCGTCGTCCTCCGCCGTGCTGGAGAAATCTTTATACGTTTCCGTGGATTTTTCCTTAAACCCATGATCGATTTTCCTCGAAGAATGGGATTTAGTTGAAAGATCGAACAGAGACCAAATCCATCCTCTGTTTTTCGGATTATAATCTTCGCCGTGGTAGGGATCCAGAAATTTCCCTCTCGCCGGAGTTGTAGTGGATTTACACCGGCGGAAACCTGCCTCCGGCTGCTTCTTCTTCTTCGACAGAAAGGGGATTCGAGTCCTTGCCGCCGCCGCCGCCGCGTGATGATCGTGGCAGTGACCCCCAAATTTAACCGACGAAGCGGCAGAGCCGACGGCGGCGAAATCAGATCTAAAAGAGGAGGAGGAGGAAGAAGAAGAAGGTGGAAGAGGAAGTGGAGAAGAGGAAGAGACTAATTTTCCGAGCTTCTCTTGAAGACAAAGAGCGCAGATCCCTCCTTGGTTGCTCCGATAAGGATGGTAACGGCACCTCATGCCGTCGTCCATGTCGTCGTCATCAGCGGCGGCGGCGGCGGCGTTGGGTATTTCGAGCATCGGGGGGGAGTGCAGAGAGAGTGGAGAAGGAGAAGACAAAACCTTCACTTAAAAATAAAAATGGAGAGAGACAGAGAGGAGACCCCAAGGATGAAGACGACAGTCTGTGCTTTGGTTTCCTCCTCACTAACCTTTTTAATATATTTTTCCATACTAACAAAAAAAAAAAAAAAAA
>NC_036640.1:10977902-10978491 GCF_002806865.2 Cucurbita pepo subsp. pepo
ATATATATATATATATATATATATATATATATATATATATATATATTATTTGATTCTCGACACCCTATTAACTGGATAAAACACCGATTACTTAAAGCTCGAGACCTTATTGAGTAGATAAAACACCGATTACTTGAAGCTCGAGACCTACATCTTAGCTCCACCCTGTAAGCGTTGTTGGCTATCGAAAGGACTCTAAAAATTATGGGCGATCATATGATCCAAGAACATAATTACCATTGTAGTGCAACTTATTGCTTGTTTAAATTGATCATAAAAATATATATTAGATATTAATAATTAATTAATATTTTTATCTTTAAGATTTAATTTGTATTATATTTTATTTTATTACCAAGATTTTATTAGTTTATATTTTTTTTATTTGTAACATTAGTTGTATCTTCTATTTAAAACGTTGTGAATATCAATGAACACAAAACCTTCGATCCTAATTCTATTTCTTATTCTTAAATTTATATTATTTCCTCCCGTAATAATATTTTTAGATTTATTCACACTTTTGAGTTTAGATATTGTGTCACGTAGGTTATAAGTTCAAACCATAAATGTTGGGTATATATATATA
>NC_036640.1:10978689-10994311 GCF_002806865.2 Cucurbita pepo subsp. pepo
TTTTTTTTTTTTTTTTTTTTTTTTTTTTTTTTTTTTAAATCTCAGTTGGGTTGAACTGGGTCGATTTGCAGGTATACATTTTATTGGTCGGGTCAACGACCGATTCAAAAATATGGTTACTATCCAACTCTACCCTACCCCACCCCACTTTTAAGATTATTATAAAAATTAAGAATATTTAATATTTATAACTGAGGTTACTTATGCCTTGTAGCTTCTGATATTTGAATATTATGAAATCAAGTGGGTAAGAATTTTTTTTTAATAATTAAAAAAAAAAATCAATCAAACAACTCAGTCCAACCTAAATAGAGAGTTGAGTTAAGTTGTGAAGTCTATTAGAGTTGGTCGAGTCACAGACCAACCAACTGTCAATTTTGAATTGGTTCAAAAGATTTTTACAATGTATTTTTTTCTTATTTTGAGTACGGAGTGACACGTGTTTAATATTTTGTCGTTTAGTTCATTAAATTAATTGTGGGTGTGAATAAGCTTGCGTCTATTAATTTATTAATATACATGTGTGTGGTCATGGTGTTTGTAATAAATAATTATTAGTAATAAAAATAAATTTTTAGGAAAATAATAAATTTGGCACATCAAATTTGTTGATATATATATAGATAATATAAGCCAAATAAAATCCCACGGACATATATAAACATAATATTGAAAAAAAGAAAAATAAATTCAAAAAAAGACATAAGTATGTCTTGGATAACATAAATTTATATAATTGTTGGAAATTGAGACATGACATGTTTTGGATCCCTTCCCTTTATCCAATTTAATACCCAACAAATTTTAAATAATATTAAAAAAATTTAAATTTAGATTTATACCACCAAATCCGAGAAATTATTTCTAGTGTCTGCTATATTATGACCCATGACCCATGACCCACCGAGAATTATACACCGATTGGTGATGTCTCACATTGGTTGGGGAGGAGAATAAGCCACCATTTATAACGGTGTGGAAACCTTCACCTGACAGACGCGTTTTAAAGCCTTGAGGGGAAGCTCGAAAGGGAAAGCCCAAATGGTATTAGAGCCAGACATCGTACGTTGTGCCAGCTTTCTCGTTGTTCTCCAAAGGGGGGTAGACACAAGTCGGTGTGCCAATAAGGACGCTGGGCCCCAAAGGGGGGTGGGTTTGGGGGCGGTCCCACATCGATTAGAGAAAGGAAAGAGTACCAGCGAGGACGCTGAGCCCGCCCCGAAGGGGTGGATTGTGATGTCCCACATTGGTTGGGGAGGAGAACAAACCACCATTTATAAGGGTGTGAAAACCTTCTCCTAGCAGACGCGTTTTAAAGCCTTGAGGGGAAGCTCGAAAGGGAAAGGTCAAATGGTATTAGAGTCAGACATCGTACGATGTGCCAGCCTTCTCGCTGTTCTCTGAAGGGGAGTAGACACAAGGCCGTGTGCCAATAAGGAAGCTGGGCCCCAAAGGGGAGTGGATTTGGGGGCGGTCCCACATCGATTAGAGGAAGGAAAGAGTGGATTGTGATGTCTCACATTGGTTGGGGAGGAGAACAAACCACCATTTATAAGAATGTGAAAACCTTCCCATAGTAGACGCGTTTTAAAGCCTTGAGGGAAAGCCCAAAGAGACAATATGGGCCGTTACAGGAACATATGTACAAATTGCACGTCGGGTCTAACTGGTAGTTCACAAGACGACTCTAACCTAAGTCGCGATGGATCTGAGTCGTTACAGGAACATGTCACAAATTGCATAGTTGGGGTTTAACTGTTTGGTTGAGTCAAGGAACATATGTCACGAACCGTACGGTCGGGTCTGATTGGTAGTTCACACGACGACTCGAACTTGATGTCGTAGTCTCATTGAATTAGACACGGACCACACGGTTAGATCTGATAGGTAATTCCCACGACCATTTTATTGGCATGGTAAGGTATTGTGTTGTATTAGTGTATATTGATGAGGTCTGACATGCTCTCATATATTAATGCTACAATCTTCTTTGTCACGGACCTCATCCCCTTCCCTCTAATAGGGGCGCCTTCCATTTATATCCCATATTTATTTCGTCCCTTACCCTTTCTTTTTCGGAATTTTGTAAAAAAGCCCCTAAACTATGTATAATTACATTCATTATTTTTTTTTAATAATAAAAAATGAAAAAAAAAAGTTAAAAATATTAATAAATTCGAACCGAAAGTGTTGAAAAATATTGTTTGTTATTGTCGTAATAAATTACTTCGATTAATTTTGATGTCGAGTATATCTGTAAAATTGAAATTTTAATATTTTAATAAGCTAATATTGACTTAACCCGTCAATTTACATATTTAAATTTTAGTTACCCAAATACGATTGTATTAATAATTAAAATATCATAAATTCAAATGTTAAATATTTGAAAGTTACAATGCATCACTAGCATTAATTACAAACGTAAAATATCTTAATTTTCATAATAATCTTTTTAAGGCAGAGTAAGGTTGTAACCATATTTTTGGGTTAGTCAGGTTAACTCGATCAATGGAATCTCAACTCGTGAACCAACTCGAATTTTTAATTTTTAAAAAACTCAACCCGACCAAAACCGACAAAATATCTAACCCAACCTGCTATGAACTTAAATATAAATATATTAAATAAAATCTTAGATCCAACAAGGAAATCAAATAATTATCTTTAAAAAAACATAAAAACATACTAAATTAATGTAACAACTGTTTGACTGAATCAGTGAAGGTAAGAGCGTGTATTTTGACCAATTAGACACGTGGGGTCATGTCATTGGTTTAGCGTGTATTATTTAAAGTAATATGGTGGGCCACTGAAACGACGTGGCAATGACAGAGGATCTTATCCGTGCATTCCCCTCCCCGTTCTTGTCACATCAGCCGTTGGATCCTTCAACCCCGCACATGGGGGAGCTTCGTCTGNTTTTTTTTTTTTTTTTTTTTTTTTTTTTTTTTTTGTGTGGATAAATTACATTTTTTTCTCCTAATTTGTACATAATAATAATTATTTCATAATTAACTCTTAAATGTTAGTAATTTCGGTGATTCTAATTATAATATATCGTTTAGGATTTTTGAACTTTCGATCAAGGTTAATATATTGTCGGGAATTTAATGTGCTACAAGGTGGTAGTTCTACTCGAGCATAACCTCATCGAACTCTCTAGAGAGGGCAATGTCGAACACATCGAAGGATATGTCACAGTCGCACTCGGCACTCGCTTCTCAGCAGCAAGTGAGTTAAACCTATTCGTTATTTCGTTGTCTACGACCAAGCGACGTATGCTCGAGCCTCTGGCCCTGTTCAAAAATAAAGTTTAAGAAAACAGAGGCAGAGAGTTTTGAGAAATTGAAATTGGTGTTATATGAGAATGTAAGCAAAAGACAACAACGGCTTACTGCATATAACTATCGGGTAGGGAGACGTTCACTATACACTAATTTTATTTAATTTTAATTATTTTTTATTAGGTTGAATTTATTATTTAATTAAATTATATTTTAATATATAAATAAGGAATAATAAGGATGATAGTGTTTAGGTTACTGTTGCTGACGTAATAAACCGGAGAGGGTGGATTGGGCCCAATACCGGAGACAGCAACCGGTCAGTGTACACATGGGCCTATGGGTATTCAACGCTGGCCCAGGCTTGCCCTCTTGCTCTGTTTCCTAATTTGGCCCAATGTACCAATAGATCATGGTTCGACCATATGAGATATATATTTTCTTTTTCGTTCGAGGTTCTTGAACTTACAATTATGTTTTCGATTGTATCTAAAGAAAATTTCCCGAGGAAGGCAACGAGTTAGAGCTCAGTTATGCTTAGAGATCTTATCACTCGTGTTACGATGTCAGCCCAAGGGGTTGCTCTCGTGGGTGAGGTGTACTTATTGATTAAGCTATGGTGTAAAACTCCCGAGACGAGAGGGTATGCGATCCTCAATTAAACTCGTGTGGCATATGTCTTGATTTTGCATATATGTTGGATTGAAACTTTCGTTTCGTGCACATTACATATATGACAAAAGTGGTTAACCAATGGTAGGTTCCTATACAACAAATAAGAAGTTACAAGTCAATTTGAACATAGCTCACGAGACAAAAGACAAAGTACCAATTACCACCATAATGGCTAATGGTTCGATCTCCACCTCCAATATAAGAAATTAAAACAATTATTTGTCTCGAGATTGAAATTAAAAATTTAAAGACGTGATTATAATAATTCGATCGGGAGTGGTTAGGGTTTGATTGAAGCGTAGAGGCTAGAGGGGGAGAAGTAGGGACAAAAATGTCTTTTCATCCATACTAAAACGAGACAAAATGGGGCTTTGCATGTGAGTTTGGAAAATTTGCCCTAAACAGTATAACATATAATTTTGCACCCGTGACATTCAGTGGGCCCCACCCTTCTCCTACCTCTATCTCTAATCCAATCTCCACCGTCCATTTTACATCCCACTCACTTTACTATTTTAACTCATATTCTTTTGGGCTATATTCCATTTTAATCATTTATATACTTTTAATAAAATTTAAATATAGTATTTTAAATTAATATTTTTTATTAAAAAATAAATAAATAAAACAATAATAATAATAATAATAAATTTTTTTGTGCAATAATACAATTTCATATATTTATTTCAAATTTGAATAATCTTTTTTCCAGTCGAAATGTTTATTTCAACTAAATTGTGGATATAATATTATTTTACGATAATAAATAAATATTTTATTTATTCAAAGTATTATTGGTTTAATTTTTCATATTTTAATAAATTTAGAATATTGACAAAAAATAAATAAATATTTATATTTATTTTTATTTTATATTCAAAATACCTTATTTTAAGAAAAATATATATAATATAAGAAAATTCCAATTTAGAAATATAAAATGATGCAAGAATTTAAAAGAACATGAAGATAACAAGACAATGTTTGTAATAGCAGCAGAGCGCAGCGTGGCTGCTTTCATGTACTTTCCCTTTCATGACAGCCAAATGAGCGCACATTCAGACAAGAAAATGGCACAGAGATTAGCCATCAAAGCTCAGTCCTCTTGTCTTTTTCTCTCATTCCCCTTTCCCAATCCCTCCATCCACTCTACCCTTTTAACCATTTCACTGTTTCTTTCTGGTTCTAGAAAAAAACAGAGCAGCTGACTTGGATCTTCTTGGAAATCGAGCTGCTGGGTGCTTTTTATAAACGCAAATCTTTGGATACAGGACGGAAGGTTAGTGCTCTTCACTTGGTTGTTGTTTTAAATAATGATTTGGAATTTAGAACAGTGTTTTAGATTCACGATCATATGATGCCAAATCCGAATGGTAATTTATTGATCGAGTGAAGCCAAGTGAGAGCCAGGAAATGTTGGCTGTTTTTCTTCTTCCCTAATCCTCCCTACCCATCATGGAAGCGAAGGTCAACAGTTTGTCTGTAGCAGGAAGGAAATTTGTGAGGGCCCAATTAAGAACTTTTGGATTTTGGCTGGAATTGTCACGGGAAATTGTTCCCGGCCTCCAATTCTCTGCAACTGTGATAGATTTTAATCTCCCTGGTTTCTTGTTTCAGTTCATTTTGTGTTCTTCATGAGACCGCCATGTCCATAAGCTGCATGGCTACTGCTTCCTCCTCTTCTCCCACTCAATGCCCACCAGGTGTTTGTGAAAATGCGCGACTGGACCTGAACTCCATAAGGGGTCTTGTTGTCTCTATCAATCAGTATATTCATGAATTCTTGAGCAATGCTGAGGCTAGAACTGCTGTCAAATTGAGATGTATATCCAAGCTAAGAAACCATAAACACGAGTATTTTGAATTCTTGGAACAATCCATCATTTCAAATCTTTACTGGGGTGTTGAGAACATTGAAGATGCAGTTCAAACGAGCAGTTCTGAAGTGAGGGCCACTAAGCTTCAAACTGCTGAACAAATGCTTCAGGTCCCAGCACTGCTTGACGAGCATGGTGAGACGTCAGGAATGGATAATCGTTATTTAGTTTGCTGCTCTTACTTCTATCTTTCCCTGGTCAAGAATCTTCAAGGGGACGAGTGGCAGGTTGCTCTGCACTTCCTTCAATCCCTGCTGGTTTCTCCAAGATTGGTTCTCACCGAGTTTGCTCAAGAATTTTGCTACAGCCTTCTTCTTTCTTTTGCTACATGTTCGAGGCAAGAAAATTGTACAAGTATGAGGTCCGATTCTTGTGTAGAATTTGGCGAGGGTGATTTTGGTGAATCAACTGTAAGACAGGTAGCTAGAAAATACAAGGACTGGCTAATGTATTATCAGGTTATGTCATACGGAGAGACTCGCCAGTGGCAGCAGCAGGGAAGCAGCAGTATGTTTTCTTCTGAAGATGGATCACATTCCTTGTAAGTCTGGGGTAAATTTCTAAGGAATATAAATCTATCCTGACTCGGTATATATCGATTTGAATGTTTACTGAATTTTGCACAGTGCTCGTGTTACTACGACGATACTCGTTTATGCAACATCTTACCAACTGATTCGATGCTAACTACACAATCATTTTGAGAAATGCTTACTGTATGTACGATCTTTATATTGCTCATGGTCAGATGGCCTGATCGTTTGGAATAATAATTGGTGTCTTATTCACTAAGTTATGCTCGGATTGACTTGCATTTGAAATTCATACTCATTAATCTCCTGAAGTAGAAAACAAGGGAGAAAATCATACCATATCAGAGACAGATAGAGGAGAGGTCTCAGTTCCATTATAGGAATGGCTGCAAGAAAATTCAAGTATTAAGAACTTCGTGATGCAATCTCTTCTCATTTTGGCTTTCTTTGAACGTTGCTTCACATTGTTGTCTATCATTGCTTGCATCAGTACTAGCAAAAGTTGCATTACTAAGTGTACAAATTTCATTGTCTCTGGAGCTAATACACGTTCCTTGCTCTAAATAGGCACGGCTCATTTTCCAGGATTGAAGATTCAAAGGCAATTGATTGCGGGCTTGCCCAGCCAACTGTTTCCCATGTAAGTATTGAAGGTTGCTCAGGAAGACCCCATCTCTAGTTTCATTCTATTAGTTGGGTTCTATGATTAATACTTCCTCACTCTCTCTCTTGCCTTTTATGTTGGGAAACTGAATCCAGTATGACATTATATCGCCACTTGATCATATTGATGTATTTCAAGATAAAACAAACACGTCGCAAGATGTTCCACGATGTGAAGAATTGGGGAATTCCGGAAAAAATTTGGGTCTCATCCCAGAACCTCAATTAAATGATGGGGGATTCTGGAGAGATTCTAGTACCAAGTTCATTGGAGACCTGTTGAAGGATTCCCATCTCGGTTCACCAACTTCATTATTCTCATCAATGAACGATTCCGAAAGTGACAGTGATTTTGAGGTTTGTCCATACTCCTGCCCCAATTCTATTGCTTTCTTATTGTTCAAACCCAATTTGTTATTGTCTTCCATGATGTCAGTATGTTACTAATTTTTCTATTTGCCAGGCAGGTATGAACTACACTAATCACTCTAAGAGAAGCGCACAAGAAGACATGCCGGAAAACTTTTATCAGTTCGGTCAAGAATGCTTATGCTTATTATACTTGACTGTCCTTTTATATCAAATCTCGACCATATAACTGAATCTTTTATGCGCTGACTTTACAGGAAGCTGCGTTATGCTCGCTCCAAATCTGACACAGAACAGAGTTTGATATCATTGACCAGTGCTTCTCTAAGTAGGGTGCAGGAACATTACATTGAAGCAAACATGATGAAATCCATTTCAAACAAATTCAATGATTACAAGTTATGTAGCGAAGAACAAAAAGACCTAGAACCTCAGATCCTCCAAAATTGTTTTGAAGATAGTGAACCAAAAGAATTGTTAGTAAACCCATGCAAATTACAGACTTTTGATAGTGCTTTACCTTTAGCGCTCGGTCAGGGTTCGACCTGTCAGATTAGTAAGCAGAATAGTGCTAAAGGGCAATTATATCATGCAAATAGCAGAAAAGATTCAAAGAGTGAAATATTGGGACTTGTAGAGAAAGCGATATCAAGATTATGTTTCTCAGAAGGATTAGGAAACTACGATGACGAGTATGCCGTGGAAGTTTCAACGGTTTACAAAATGTTGAATAACAAAACGGGAGTACAATACACCATGTTAAAGGATTTGATAATGGATCAATTGGTGACAGGCATTTCAACTTCTAAAGAGGAAAAGGTTATAAGGGCATCAGTTTCTCTGCTCACAACTATAATTTCCGAGAACAATTCGGTTATAGAAGATATCAAGAAGAAGGGTTTACAGTTATGTGATTTGGCTACTGCTCTAAAACAGAATGTTCATGAGGCTGCAATTCTTATCTACCTCATCAGTCCATCCCCAAGGGAAATCAAGTCCTTAGAGCTTCTACCTGTTCTGGTGGAGATCATAAGCACCTCAAGATGTTATAATACTTGGTCACCACCACTTATGTTGACTCCTCCTGCAGCATCAATGATGATCATTGAAGTAATGGTAACTGCGTTTGACGAGGACACAAATAAGATGCATTTGGTAGAAATCAGCTCACCAAGTGTTCTTTGTGGGCTTCTAGAAGTTGCAAGAACCAACAATGTGGAAGGATTGGTGTCTCTAGGCAGTATTCTTGTAAAATGCATGCAACTTGATGGAGAGTGCAGAAGCTATATATCAAAATTCATCTCAGTGGCTCCATTTCTCTGTCTCTTACAAAGTGATAAGAAGGAAGCAGTACATATCACACTTCAAGTATTCAATGAAATCCTTCGTGTTCCTAGGTATGAACAAATGCACCGATTGCGTTCTTTCACGTTCTACTACAACTGTTTAGAACTACCTCAAATCGTCAATGAAGAAAATATATACTTGTTTTGTATCATTAGTTGATTCATGATATATTTTAGGGTCATTGGACTTATGAAGTGAACAAGGATAAATCTCACAGTGTCCCTTTTCAAAAAAAAAAAAAATCTCACACTGGCCAGTTTAGACTTGCATGAGTTCCTTTTATTTTCGACGCAACCTTATATCGAAATTAAGTTGTTTACCGGAAACAGTTTTTTTTAATACAATTCTGACTCTCTTGTTTAGGTCTTCTGCCATTAGCTTGTTGCAAAGGATTAAGAATGAAGGGGGAAATGACATCATTCACATACTAATGCTTTGTGTCAATCATTTGCAAACTGAATATCAACTTTTGGCTGCAAATTTATTGATTCAATTACTTGTACTGGTAAGTGTTTAATTTAATTGTGTGGTTTGTCCAATTTAGTTTCAGTTGACAACCCTAGAATGTATATCTACAGGACAACGGTTCCACAACGAGCTTCTTAAAAGAAGAGGCTGTACATGTCCTTCTCAGGTCAGTGGCATGCGAAGAAACCTCTGCTATGCAGCTGTTGTCTGCATCGATTTTGTCAACTCTTGGTGGAACGTTTGCTTGGACAGGAGAACCATACACAGTTGCATGGTTGCTTAAAAAAGTTGGTTTGAGTTCTGATCATCAGAACATGATCAAATCGTTCAATTGGCTAGACCAAAGCTTGCAGGTGAGCGTCAAGAATAGTATAACTGGTTGCATTATACTGTTCGACCTTACAACATTAAATGAACTTGTAGGATGCTGGCATGGACTCATGGTGCAGTCTGATGGCCAGAAACATCATCTGTATCGGGGAACCCGTCTTTCATGCTTTAGAAAAGGGTTTAAAGAGCAACATAAAGAAGGTTTCTAGGGACTGTTTGACAACAATTGCATGGCTTGGATGTGAGATTGCAAAGAGTCCAAGTAGCATTAGATGTTCTGCTTGTGAGATCTTACTCAGTAGAATTGAGCTGTTCTTGCATCCCGGAGTAGAACTCGAAGAAAGGCTTCTGGCATGTCTCTGCATCTTCAACTATACGTCTGGAAAAGGTAATACATTTTCTAAGATGCATGTTCGATTGCCACAGTGATAGAGGGTACAGTCCCTCCCTGTTACAGAATTTCTAAATAACATGCTCAATGGAAAGTCATGCAATGATTTGAAATGTCCTCGAGCGACTACACTGATTCTCAATGCACATTTATGTATAGGGATGCAAAAGCTTACTAATTTCTCTGAAGGAGTACGTGAGTCACTAAGACGTCTTTCGCATATAACTTGGATGGCAGAAGAGTTGCATCAAGTAGCAGATTATCTTATGCCCAATAATTCAGTAAGTGAAAGAGCTTCATCATCGAAAAACGATTCAATGAATTACTGAAAGCTATTTAAATATACTTTTTGTAATTACAATCATTGACAGATTTCATTGTTTGCCTTTCTAACATCCTTCAAATTGTAAGAGCAGCGAATTTCGTGCGTGCACACGCAAGTTCTAGAGCTGGGTTTCAACAGCAGTGGAGCTGTATGTGCCCTCATCTTTTACAAAGGTCTTCTTTTCGGTGGATACTCAGATGGTTCAATTAAGGTGAAGAAAATAAGAGTGGGCTTCAATAAACACGTTTGAGATGTTAACAAATAGTTGTCATTTCAGTAAAAGCAATGGGGAAAGAAATATTTTTCTACCACAAAATTGAAAACATGACCTGTGTGCATAACTATAGGTGTGGAACATCAAGGGACAATCGGCATCACTTCTATGGGACATAAAGAAGCATAGAAAAGCAGTAACATGTTTTTCGCATTTTGAATCTGGGGAGAGTCTTCTAAGCGGATCTTCCGATAAAACTATTCGAGTATGTCGCTAATGCTGCCGTGATAACATTTAGCTTAATGTGGATGGGCAGTAGTAGAAGGTTGAATAAGCTGTTTCTTGTTTATACAGGTTTGGAAAATGATCCAGGGAAGATTGGAGTGCATCGAAGTCATAGAGTCCAAGGAACAAATCCAACATTTAGGGGCATATGGACAAATAATCTTTGCAATTACACATGGCCATGGCTTGAAGGTGATGATAATATTATCACTTAGATTGCAGTATAATTACGAAGGAAACGACTGCAAAGATTAACTACGCACCGTTACATGCGCTTATCCAAAATATCAGCAAACTAAATAGAATAATGTCTGAAACATGCTGATTTTGGAATTTTTCATTTGAACTATACATACTATTATGTTCTAGGTGATTGATGCATCAAGAACAACAAAAGTTCTTTTCAAGAGTAAGAATTTGAAGTGCATGAAGGTGGTTCAAGGAAGAGTTTACGCAGGCTGCACCGATTCGAGCATACAGGTTAGTTTGTTCCCCCCTTTTGTCCCAGAAAAACTCCATAATAAACATCCACTAAAGAAAACCTGTTGTAATTAGGAGTTTTCTGTGACCAACAAATGGGAACAAGAGATCAAGCCACCTTCTAAAAGTTGGATGATGATGCACCACAAGGCTATCAACTCACTTGCTGTGTACAAGGACTGGCTTTTTTGTGCTAGTTCAATAGTTCAAGGCTCGTTATTTCAGGTAGAACAATTACCGTAGCTAGAACAATTATTATTAGAAATCACGAACCTCCATAATGGTATGATATTGTCCACTTTGAGCGTAAGCTCTCATGACTTTACTTTTGGTTTCCCCAAAAGGCCTCATACCAATGGAAATATTTTTCTTACTTATAAACTCATGATCAACCCCTTAATTAGCTGACGTGGGACTCCAACCCCAACAATTCTCAACCATTATACCATAAACATCCACTAATTGTTGGAATAAATGCAGAACTGGAGAAGACATGAAAAGCCCAAAATGAATATTGTAACTGGTAAAGGAGACGTCGTGCAAGCGATGAGTGTCGTTGAAGATTTCGTGTACATAATCTGTAAATCTTCAGTAAGCAGCATTCAGGTAATCATCGACGTGTATTTTCTCGAACAATAATGTGTAATCTCTATGTTATGATCATGGTTTTCATGAGTTCATTATTGAAAAAGTAGATATGGTTGAGAAAGGCACAGCACAAAGTGGGGAGAGTTTCAGCTAGTAGCAGGATAACATGTCTGCTTACAGCCAATGACATGGTTCTTTGTGGCACAGAGACGGGCAAAATTAAGGTAATTGATGCCCCTTTGAATATCATTACTGTTATTATCTAAAATAACTAATTCAAACTTTTGAATTCTCTTTATTTCCAACCCGAGAGTAAGAAGTTTCATAAACAAGTCAATAGCGTGTCTGTAACAGTCCAAGCCCACCGCTAGCAGATATTGTCCTCTTTGGACTTTCCCTTCCGGGTTTCCCCTCAAAGTTTTTAAAACGCGTTTGCTAGGAGAGGTTTCCACACCCTTATAAAGAATGTTTCATTCTCCTCCCCAATCGATGTAAGATCTCACAGTGTCATTCTCCTTTTCATTTCACTCACTCGTATCTCTTCTACGCCATTGATTTTCGATTCCATGATTATAAGTTCATTCCATACCGGGTCAAACTGGAATAGGGCTAGGTTAGAGAAAGGGTCATCCGAGCGTATTTAAATAGATCCTGTGTTTACATATGGATCCCTACGTCCTTACATTCTATTTAGGATTAGGTACAGGCGTACGGACCTCTTTTTTACATATCTCTTGGGCTTTGTCCTTTTTCCCTTTCCACTCACACTCGGATCTCTTTGTTCAGAAAGTGATTTCTATTCCTACCTCGTTTCTTCCTCGCTTGCCTCGTTTTCTCCATTGTTCATAATCTCTGATCTCTATCCAAGATTGATTCTTCTCTGCTGATAGAAATCCTTACCTCTCTGTAATGGCTGAAATGGGCAGGGCTGGATCCCCATCTAGCAGAAGATATAAGAAAGTTTATGAACTTCCATACTGTAGCAACAAGGAGTGGTATATTTTGTTTGATTCATACCAACACAGCATATCTATTACACGTTAAAGAAGGAAGGAACTCTGAGAATGTTGCTGCAGCAAGAACTTCAGCTTTAAACCATCTAGTTTGTGTTTATATAGATTTTTCTTTACTGGTTTGAATGCGTATCTATGAAATTGTATATGAAGTCAAATTCAACAAAATAAGTCAGTTTTGGAATGGAAAACCTGATATGGTTCTTCCTGGATGCTGTGAAGCTGTGTATTATCATATCATCAATCTTTTTTTGATTTTCAAATTTTTGTTCTGATATATAAATTACGGTTTAAATTCCATGTTCGTGTTATTCTTTCTACTTATGCTATATGGAGACAGATTAATAAGGGTCGAAGTTACAAATTTGGTAACGATGGTTGAGAAAAAAAAGTAAACTTTTGTTCTTATGGTTTGATAAAACCTTCATGGGGGAGAGGAACGAGTTCCAATGGATGCTAGGCTCCGAAGGGGGNATTAGAAATCACGAACCTCCATAATGGTATGATATTGTCCACTTTGAGCGTAAGCTCTCATGACTTTACTTTTGGTTTCCCCAAAAGGCCTCATACCAATGGAAATATTTTTCTTACTTATAAACTCATGATCAACCCCTTAATTAGCTGACGTGGGACTCCAACCCCAACAATTCTCAACCATTATACCATAAACATCCACTAATTGTTGGAATAAATGCAGAACTGGAGAAGACATGAAAAGCCCAAAATGAATATTGTAACTGGTAAAGGAGACGTCGTGCAAGCGATGAGTGTCGTTGAAGATTTCGTGTACATAATCTGTAAATCTTCAGTAAGCAGCATTCAGGTAATCATCGACGTGTATTTTCTCGAACAATAATGTGTAATCTCTATGTTATGATCATGGTTTTCATGAGTTCATTATTGAAAAAGTAGATATGGTTGAGAAAGGCACAGCACAAAGTGGGGAGAGTTTCAGCTAGTAGCAGGATAACATGTCTGCTTACAGCCAATGACATGGTTCTTTGTGGCACAGAGACGGGCAAAATTAAGGTAATTGATGCCCCTTTGAATATCATTACTGTTATTATCTAAAATAACTAATTCAAACTTTTGAATTCTCTTTATTTCCAACCCGAGAGTAAGAAGTTTCATAAACAAGTCAATAGCGTGTCTGTAACAGTCCAAGCCCACCGCTAGCAGATATTGTCCTCTTTGGACTTTCCCTTCCGGGTTTCCCCTCAAAGTTTTTAAAACGCGTTTGCTAGGAGAGGTTTCCACACCCTTATAAAGAATGTTTCATTCTCCTCCCCAATCGATGTAAGATCTCACAGTGTCATTCTCCTTTTCATTTCACTCACTCGTATCTCTTCTACGCCATTGATTTTCGATTCCATGATTATAAGTTCATTCCATACCGGGTCAAACTGGAATAGGGCTAGGTTAGAGAAAGGGTCATCCGAGCGTATTTAAATAGATCCTGTGTTTACATATGGATCCCTACGTCCTTACATTCTATTTAGGATTAGGTACAGGCGTACGGACCTCTTTTTTACATATCTCTTGGGCTTTGTCCTTTTTCCCTTTCCACTCACACTCGGATCTCTTTGTTCAGAAAGTGATTTCTATTCCTACCTCGTTTCTTCCTCGCTTGCCTCGTTTTCTCCATTGTTCATAATCTCTGATCTCTATCCAAGATTGATTCTTCTCTGCTGATAGAAATCCTTACCTCTCTGTAATGGCTGAAATGGGCAGGGCTGGATCCCCATCTAGCAGAAGATATAAGAAAGTTTATGAACTTCCATACTGTAGCAACAAGGAGTGGTATATTTTGTTTGATTCATACCAACACAGCATATCTATTACACGTTAAAGAAGGAAGGAACTCTGAGAATGTTGCTGCAGCAAGAACTTCAGCTTTAAACCATCTAGTTTGTGTTTATATAGATTTTTCTTTACTGGTTTGAATGCGTATCTATGAAATTGTATATGAAGTCAAATTCAACAAAATAAGTCAGTTTTGGAATGGAAAACCTGATATGGTTCTTCCTGGATGCTGTGAAGCTGTGTATTATCATATCATCAATCTTTTTTTGATTTTCAAATTTTTGTTCTGATATATAAATTACGGTTTAAATTCCATGTTCGTGTTATTCTTTCTACTTATGCTATATGGAGACAGATTAATAAGGGTCGAAGTTACAAATTTGGTAACGATGGTTGAGAAAAAAAAGTAAACTTTTGTTCTTATGGTTTGATAAAACCTTCATGGGGGAGAGGAACGAGTTCCAATGGATGCTAGGCTCCGAAGGGGGTGGATTGTGAGATCCTACATCAATTGGAGAGGAGAACGAGTGTCAGCGAGGATGCTGGGTCTTAAAGGGGATGAATTGTGAGATCTTACATCGATTGGAGAAGAGAACGAGTGCCAATAAGGATGTTGGGCCTTGAAGGAAGAGGTGGATTGTGAGATCCCACCTCGGTTGGATAGGGGAACGAACCATTCTTTATTAGGGTAAGTTTAGGCCGTTACATAAAAGATCTTAACATCATCCAATTGAATCACACCACGATTCACATTTGACATATTAGATGCAATCTTAATTGTCGGGATCTCTCGTAAACATCCAAAGCATAGCGTACGACTCATAATAATAAAAATACTACACAAATTACCATCATGGCAGGTGAGGTTTGAGGACCCATAGTCTTGTTCAATGAGCCAATCAGCTCAAATTCATTTATAAAAAAAAAAAAAAAAAAAAAAAAAAAAAAAAAAAAAAAAAAAAAAAAAAAAAAAA
>NC_036640.1:10994709-11047798 GCF_002806865.2 Cucurbita pepo subsp. pepo
AAAAAAAAAAAAAAAAAAAAAAAAAAAAAAAAAAAAAAAAAAAAAAAAAAAAAAAAAAAAAAAAAAGAGCAATTAGGAGTAATTTGAAGAAAAATAGAGGGGCAAAATGGGAACGTAGCAAAATAGAGGATTGCGTGTAGAATTAAATTACATTATTGTCCTTCTATTAAAAACTGGTTTCAAAAGTCGTGAAATTTCAACCCCACACCCCATATATAATAACTTTATATTTGTTTTTATTTATTTTAATTATATATTTTAATATTAAAATAAGCCTAGCTTTTTCATATATAATTATTGTCCCATAAACCTTTAAATTTTCATATTTTCAATAATATTTAAATTTTAATATTTTTTTATATTGACGGGACTAATAAACTCGAAGAATGTAACAACACAATAAGTCCATCGCTAGCACTCACATTTTTAATACACGTTAATTAGGAAGAGATTTCCACACCCCACTAGCAAATATTATCCACCTGGGTGTCGGTGCTGAACTCCATTTTTTTTTNAAGCCTAGCTTTTTCATATATAATTATTGTCCCATAAACCTTTAAATTTTCATATTTTCAATAATATTTAAATTTTAATATTTTTTTATATTGACGGGACTAATAAACTCGAAGAATGTAACAACACAATAAGTCCATCGCTAGCACTCACATTTTTAATACACGTTAATTAGGAAGAGATTTCCACACCCCACTAGCAAATATTATCCACCTGGGTGTCGGTGCTGAACTCCATTTTTTTTTTGGTATATTTATTTATTTATTTATTTCAACCTTAATTTCAAATATTGACTAACTTTATTTATTTTTTTCAAAGAACAATGCAAACCCACAAAACCCTACCTGTTTCCATTTAAAAGATTTATTCTTTTTAGAAAATTCATCTTAAAATATAAATTGTTTTTATCATCTTTCAATTTTTAATATTACATAAATATTGATTATAATAAGTTTAAAATTACTTTTAAGGAGACAAATTTTAAATAAAGTATAAATAAAATGGAAATAAAAATTACTTTATATTAATATTAAAATTTTTAATTTTGAAAAATGTAAAATTTATTGGTTTTTGTTCCGTCTCTGATATTAAATTCAAACCAGAATCAAGAAACGGAGTGAAAGTGGAGGGAAATGATAGAAGAACGGCAAGGCGGAGCTCCACACGGCGTTATACTGGCGGTGGTCGTCGCCACCGTCATTCTCGTCCCTTTCTTCCTCGGCGACCACGGCGAGGCCATCACCGAAGCCATTTCCGACCTCCTCAGTCCCTTCGGCCTCCTCCTCCTCCCTATCCTCCTCCTTCTTACCATTCAGTTTCTCTCCTCCGATCGCGGCTCCGTCGTCTCCGCCATCTTCTCCACCAGCGAACCCGACTCCATCCACCGCGTCACTGGCTCCCCCGTCGGCGTTGCTCTCTTCCTCCTCCTCATTCTGTTTCTCCTCTATAACCGGATTTCCATCTTCGGCGGCGACGATGATTCCGGCGACTGAAATCGGTTGTTAGATCTGTCTCTTCCGCTACTCCTTGAACTTTTTTATTTTCCTTTGCCGGAATTTTTTCTTGTACTGTGTAAATGTATGCCGCCTGAAAAACAGGGCACGGCGGAATGGAATGTGAAATCTCGATTTCTTGCTTTGCCCTAGTTTCTTAACTTCTGGGTTTCAGGCCATTTTTGTTCAGTTATTTATTTTACTGTCGGCGCCATCGGCGGTGGCGAATCCTCCTTCTCCTTCTCCTCCTGCTGCCGACGCCGGCGGCGCCGGCGCCGGCGTCTGTAAGAAAATTGAAGTTGTGTGGGGGCTGTTTATACAGATATTTATTTGTTCTTGTCCTGCTTCTTGCAGAATCACCGAAATTATTTTAATATTTTAAAAATTATGTAAAAAGAATTAATTTTTTTTCTTTCTTATTTATTTTGTTTTTAATTTTTTAAAAAAATATAAAAAAAGTATTATTTTATAATTTTATTTCTAAAATATATATTAAAAACTTATTTTAATTTAAAATATTAGAGATAATGAAAAAACAAATAATAATAATAATTATTATTATTATCAAATATGTTAATAAAAATCAATAAATTTTATTCGTTTTTATTTATTAAAAAATGTCATCCAATAGAATCTAAACTATAAGAATGACATTTTAATAATTTTTTTATCTTAATTTTATCATAGTAAAAATTATTTAATTTATTCTCAATAAAATAATAAAATAAGTTTTTTCTTTTCTAATTTTGTTAAAGATATATCATAAATAATTAAAATTTTATAATATTAAAAAAAATAAAAATGATTAATTAAGGTTAATGTAAGGAAATTTTCACCCAACTCTGACAAAAAAATCAAATCTTATTTAACTAATAAAATTTAAAAAATGTTATCGAAAAAATATATATGTTTAAGGAGGTAAAATATATTAAATAAATTTTTTAAAAAGGAAAAGATAAAAAGAATAAAATAAGAATTTAAATAAAATTATAAAATTTCTTGGTTTTTGAAGGACTGCCCTATAAATTGATTAAACCCTCTTCATCTCTTGATTGCCGTACTCCCTCGCCTCATAAATTTTCAAGAGGGATCCGGGAATCTACTCTGCAACCATGTTGGTTTACACCGATCTTCTCTCCGGTAATGATATTATGAGTTTTCGATTATTTATGTTTTTGTTTAGTATGTGTATTTTTGTATAGGATATGGATTTTGAGCTGTTAGGGTTTTCTGTTGTTATTTTGGATTTGTGATTTATATGGATTGTTTGAATATCGTTTGGATCTGGTACATAATTTAGAGTAATTGATTTTGGTTTAACTGATACCAATTTGATTCATACCATAAAAGATTTTACAAATATGCGTAATAGCCTTTTGATTAGCTGTTGGGGAGAGAGCTCTCTGCGGATTGAAGTAGTATATTTCTCATAATCGATTGTGTTCTAGAGTATTTGATGTTATTGGTGTAAAATTTTTGGACTCTCTTCTTTCCATTTATGTGAAGGATTTGTTTAAATTCCTTTTGATTAGCTGTTGGAGAGAGCTCTCTGCGGATTGAAGACGTATATTTTTCATAATCGATTGTGTTCTAGAGTATTTGATGTTTTTGGCATAAAATTTTTGGACTCTGTTCTTTTAATTTGTGTGAAGGATTTGTTTAAATTTTATATCAGGTGATGAGCTTCTCTCGGATTCGTTTCCATACAAAGAAATCGAGAATGGAATGATCTGGGAAGTCGATGGAAAGGTTAGCTATTTTCGTTTAATGTAATTTTTTTTCACTAAGAACAATTTTTTTTTGTGTTAATGGTACCAAGTTTTTAGTTTCTTACACAATTTATTGCAGTGGGTCGTTCAAGGAGCAGTTGATGTGGACATCGGTGCCAACCCTTCTGCTGAAGGTGCTGGCGAGGATGAAGGTGTTGATGATCAGGCAGTGAAGGTCGTCGACATTGTCGATACCTTCAGGCTTCAGGTAGGCATGCCTCCTCCTTGGACAAGCAGAAGGTTCAAGGATTATGCAAACATTCAAGCAGAATTTATTTATTTATTTCAATTTGGGTTTCCAGGAGCAACCTCCCTTGGACAAGAAGTTGTTCATTGCATACATCAAGAAATACATCAAATTGGTGACACCTAAACTGGAAGGGGAGAAACAAGAGGCATTCAAGAAGAACATTGAGGGAGCAACCAAATATCTACTTGCAAAGCTCAAGGACTTGCAATTGTAAGTATTTCAGTAGTTGTCTATGTGTTCTTGGTTTATTCCAACCAAATCTTCTAACCTGTTGTGGTCGATTTGGTTCAAGTTTTTGTATCACTAGAACGATACCTAACATACGATATGTTGTTTTGCAGCTTCGTCGGGGAGAGTATGCATGACGATAGCTCTATGGTATTTGCATACTACAAGGAAGGAGCCACTGACCCAACATTTTTATACCTCGCCCCAGGTTTGAAGGAAGTCAAGTGCTGAAAAGAACAAAAGTTCATAGCAGAATGCTTCATATAGCATTGTTAGTTTCTACTATTTTTGCCTGTTCTCATGACATTTGAATTTGAATGGTTTGGGCTGTTTTCTTTTTTGTTTTGGTTTAGTTTGGGTTTCTTTGTTTTGACTGAGAGCTTTTGTCCTGGTGAATGCGAAAGTTTACTCTATTTATATGCCCAAGAATCTCTACTTTTATCGTATCAACTGCTCGTTATTATTCGTCCGTTCTTCGATTTGATAACCCAAAATGGTTCTCTCAAGGTCACCGAGCAATTCTTGTGAAGAAACTCTAATGAAATTTGCTCCAAATTGCCATTTGGAGTTCGAATCTTGTTTAGAGTTTCTTCACAAGAATTGCTCGGTGACCTTGAGAGAACTATTATGGGTTTACAAATCACTCATTTTCATAACAAAATCGAGGAAGAACCGAGTACGATTTTCAGATTCTAGGAAGCTAAAGTTGATTCGGACAACAATACAAAGAGGCTATTGTTGTTTTTTTTTTTTTTTTTCAAGTTAAATTAACATTTTTATTAATACTATTTTTACATTAAAGTGTTTTTAAAATTTGAATTTGTACAATGAAAATTTTGAAATTTTATAAACTGTTTTCTATAATTTTTTAAAATTTATTTTACAAATGGAAAAAAAAATAGTAAAAATATTTTTATTGCTACATTTTTTAAATATTGTTTTTCAATAAAAATAAAAGTAAAAGTAATAACCGATTTCTTTCCCTCCAAAACTCGAAAAGTAATTTTTTTTTATTATTCGCTTTCCATTTTGTTTCATATTATTTTTTTTTCCTAAAAAAGTGTGGTAAAAACGACGGCGTTTCACATTGAAGCCAACGCGCTGGTTTCATGGCGCCTAATTACCCAAATTCAGCGAACGAGCCGTTATAGAAAGAACATCAACGTCTCTTTCAATGGCGACATTCAAATTTCAAATCTCTGAAACCTAATAAGGCAACAAGACAACCAACAGCCTTAAATTTCCACTTTCTTCAATTTCAAGCACAGATACTCTTCATTTCTCATCTCTGCAATTCTTCTCATTCTCGCTATGGCCATGGCTCTCAGATCCATTGATAATGTTCCGCTGGTTACGCCAAAAATGCCGAAGAAACAAACCAATGTGGCGGCGGATCCAATCCAGAAGCGAAACGATGAGAATCAGAATCCGGTTCCTCCTCCTGCAGACGCCGCCATTGATTATGTTTCTTCTGAGAATCTGAAGCCCTTGACGAACCCTAATTCTAATGTACTCGTCATTTTCCGTTTCTTTTTGCATTTCTTGCTTGTTTTCAGATCTGATCTTCGTTTTTGTTTCGTTGTTGTGTTAGGATTTCATTGAAGGATTGGATTCGAAAGATTGGGTGAAGGTCTGCGAATCGCTCAATAATGCTAGGCGTCTCGCGCTATTTCACTCGGATCTCTTGCTGTCCTCGTTGTAAGTAGAATATTCTCTGTTTGTGGCTTGGGATGGTGAAATTCTGGCGATTAATTTTCTTCCGATTGCATTACAGAGAGAAAATTATAGCGGTGCTGATTAAGTCGATGAAAAACCCTAGAAGTGCTTTAATCAAGACCTCAATCATGGCTTCGTCTGACATTTTTAACTCGTTTGGCGATCGGTTGCTCGACGCATCCACTAGCAATGCATTTGATCAATTGGTGAGAGCTTGCAATTGAATTTCCTCGAACCATTTTCTTTTTGTGATCAATATCTGAATAGGAAGTTCAATGATATCTGTTCCTAAACAATCAATTTTGCACTGGAAGATTGAACCCTAAACCCTAAACTATCAATTTTGTGGAAGATTAGAGGGAAATGTTGGATGAACAAGTTCTGATTGAGAGACTGATTATATGTGATTTTGGTTGCTCAGCTGCTTCAATTACTTCTCAAAGCTTCTCAAGACAAAAAGTTTGTGTGTGAAGAAGCAGACAAGGCACTGAAAGCTCTAGTGCAATCCACGACTCCTCTGCCTCTGCTGCAGAAACTTCGGCCATATGTTTCCCATTCCAACCACAGAGTCAGAGCCAAAGCCGCCATTCCAATCTCTGATTGTGTCTCTAAGATGGTAAAAACTGATGACAAATCACTTCTTTACTTCGGTTAGATCTCACGTCGATTGGAGAAGAGAACGAAACATTCTTTATAAGAGTCTGGAAACTTCTCCCTAACAATAACAACAGTATTTTAAAAATCTAGAGGAGAAGCCCGAAAGAAAAAACAGGACAATATCTTTTAGCGGTAGACTTGATTGTTACAAATGGTATCAGTGCTAGATATCGGCCGGTGTGCCAGCAAAGACGCTGGACCCGAAAGAGGGGTGGATTGTAAGATCGGTTGGAGAGGAGAACGAAATATTCTTTATAAGGGTGTGGAAATCTCTCTCTCGCAGAAGCGTTTTAAAAAGGTAGAATAGAAGTCCGAAAAGGAAAGCCTAAAAAGGACAATATGTGCTAGCCGGTGGGCTTAGGCTGTTACAAATTGTAATAGAGCCAGACACCGGGCGGTGTACTAGTGAGCGCGCTGGACCCCAAAAAGGGGTGGATTGTGAGATCTTACATTGGTTGAAGAGGAGAACGAAACATTCTTTATAAGAGTGTGAAGATCTCTCCCTAGCAGACGCATTTCAAAAATCTTGAAAGAAAGTCCGAAAGGAAAAGGCCAAAGAGGACAATATCTACTAGCGGTGAGCGGTGAGCTTGGACGGATGCATTCTAACATGGGTGGGTTGCGATTTTTTCTTCTGCAGGGTCTGGAAGAAATGAAGCAACATGGGATTGTTCCATTGCTTCAGATGGCCGCAGATTTGTTGAACGATAGGCTACCTGAGGCAAGGGAAGCAGCTCGGTGTATTGTGATGGGAATGTTCAAAGCATTGACACAGAATGAAGAACAGAAACAGGAAGCTTGGCAAAGCTTTTGCCAAGCTAATCTGTCGCCCATTCATGCTCAGTCCTTGCTCAAAGTTGCTACCTCCTCTCAGTAGCAAGCAAACATTGTGAAAGAGAGAGCTCTAGGAGTAAGGTTCTTCTTACAAATTAGTTCTTGTTCTCTTCTTTCCCTTCACCTTTGTTGGTGTGGAAGAAAGGCTGAAGACAATAAACAAGCTCTGTTATAAGCACATTTACTTGAGTAAAATATAAATAAAATTTTGTTATTATTTTTTCCGTATAGTTTTGTGGACGACCGACATTCACGATACTATGATATTGTCCACGGACTTTAACTTTGGTCTTCCAAAAAGCCTCGTGCCAATAGTGAAGGTATCTCTCACTTATTATAGTCTATCATCGGGGCCTCCCCTTGAATATCTAACCACTTATATAGACGAACTCATTTACCAATTCGATAGATCTCTATTTATGATTATTTTGATGCCCACGACTTTTTTTAGGATTCTACCGACTTGGGTAAGTTAGGGGCATGACTCTGAGATCAATAGTTTGGAACAACAGACCTGCAAAATATAAACAAACAAAACTTTTTAGGTCATTCAAGAATGTTTGAAAGTTTCAAATTTGTTGGTCGATGATATTTGTCTGAATCAATACTATACTCAAGTTTGCACTAAGTCATGAGTTGGGTCGATCATGGTTCAACTTCATGTCGTACAGGGATTTTATGCTCTTATCCATCTTTAAGTGAGTTGGGTCATCGGTTGGCTTGCTTCACCGGTTTGGCTTATCGGCTGATAATGACTAAAACGGAGTCGGAGAAGTTCTGACTTTTCAATGGAAGTTTAGCTCGTGCTGCCCGTGACGTGAATGATCGTTGACCCTGCCCCTGATTTTCTTATTTCTATTTGTGACATAGAATTCGACTTTTTGTTACATCTGTCGAGGCCCATAAAGGGAGGTGCTACAAGACTGATCGCCCTACGGATGAAAGAAAGATAGTGATTCGTTGATGTTAATAATAAATTTGGAACTAAAATAAAATCATAAAACAAAAATTGTTCATGAAAGTTTTTTTTTTTTCTTTTTAGAAAAATTATTCAACTAAAAAAACCATCTTTTTATTAATAAAATTTAAATTAATTACACTGAAATTATAAAAGACAATGGAAGCTTTTAAAATAATAATAAAAAAAAATGTTATAAATATACTGCAAAATATAATTTATAGATTAAATTATTAAAAAATATATAAAATGACATTTATTTAATATTATGATGCGTTATTTTTCAAAATATTTAAAGGTTAAATTTCCAAAGGAATAAAATGCGTTAGTTTTACAAAAATCCCGCATTAGTTTCCTCTCTCATACTTCCTATCGCCCCGAGGATGAAGAGGCTCTGCAAATGAATGGAGTCAATATGCCGCTGTATGCGTCCTTTGCCGCTGGCTCTTCCGCATTGAAGTGCAAAGGAGCCACCAAATCTCTCATTCAAACGTCTTCTTATTCAGTACAATTTCTCTCTTCTCCTCTTTTATCTCTCTGTTTACGCCTGTCTTTTTGAATTATGAAGCAGTCTACTTCGATGATTCAAGAACGATTCCTTCTTTGTTTACATTTGTTTGTGTTATTCTGTCGTTTTTTTCTGATAAAAGAAGGTCTTATGGAGTTAATTTGATTACTTCATACCCTTCTTGTTGAGTTCAGAGAGTGTAGTGGTTAATTGCTTATGTTTGTTCAGTGCGTTTGTATTGGAAATTGTTTGGAGTGCGTTTTTTTTTGTGTTTGAATTGTTGCTCCTTCTATTGGGTTGTCTTCTAATACCACGTTTCAATGTTCATAACGATTCAATTTTGATACGCTATTGACATTTGATTCTGCAGACTTGTGCTTGTGTCTTGGTAAATTCAATCTCGTGAAAGAACATTGGGGGTGTATTCTTTTTCTTATTATTTTTATAAATCGCTTAACCTAAGACCTAAAGTGTGAGATCCCCACATCGGTTGGGGAGGAGAACGAAACATTCTTTACAAGGGTGCGGAAACCTCTCCCTAGTAGACACGTTTTAAAAATCTTGAGGGGAAGTCTGAAAGGGAAAGCCCAAAGAGGATAATATTTTCTAGCGGTGTACACGAGGCAATGTGCTAGCAAGGATGCTGGGCCCCGAAGGGGGTAGATTGAGGGGTCCGACATCGATTGGAGAAAGCAACGAGTGCCAACGATGACACTGAGCCCCGAAGAGGGGTGAATTGTGAGATCCCACATCGGTGAAAACGAAACATTTTTTTTATAAGGGTGTAGAAACCTTGAGAGGAAGCCTGGAAGGAAAAATCCAAAAAGGACAATATCTGCTAGTGGTGGGCTTGAGCCGTTACATAAAGCAAAAATACCACATAATGATGCTTTTCTTTTTGGTTGGAAAGAAAAAAAAATCAAAATTTATTTTAGGAGGTACTTCTAGTGTTCAGTTAAGGAAAATGGTGTTTGCCCTTAACGATCAAATCATCTGTGACCGTTATTCTTGAATGTGAATTGCTGGTGCTTGATGTCAATGTACTCGTGTTTCATATTTCCAGGTATTATCACAAAGAATTTCTGCATCACTTGGGAGGAGAAGTTATATTCCTTCATTTCGTTTTAGAGGAAGCTCTTCGGCAAAAGTATTTACGTTCTTGAGCGTCACACGTTACTCTACTTATTTAAATGATGAATTCCTACCTTCCTCAAAGAGAAGGGCTAGAGGGCCCGTTATGGCAGCAAAGAAAGCATCTAAAGGTGCATAGTCTTGGCAATTATTATTACATTTCCCTTCAAATCTATGCTTTTGATTTTTATGAATTACATGACTTCTTGAATGAGTTTTTGCATTTTTTCAATGAAGTTTCTGATTTCTTGGATTGCTTGAGTTTGTTTAGAGACAAATGAAGGAGATGGAAAATACAAGCATACTGTTGATCTGCCAAAGACTACATTTGGCATGAGAGCAAATTCTACGGTTAGGGAGCCAGAAATTCAGAAAATATGGGATGACCATCAAGTGTTCAATCGAGTTGTTGAAAGAAATACTGGAGTATGTTCTTCGGTCTTCTTGGGATATCGTCCTTCTTTTGTCCACCATTCAAAATAACTTATTTGCCGACATCTGGTCTCAGGAAAACTTCATTCTTCACGATGGTCCTCCATATGCCAATGGTGATCTTCACATGGGCCATGCTTTGAATAAGATTTTGAAGGATATAATTAACCGTTACAAGGTTAGTTTCTTATTCTTAGCCACACTTCATTAAATCAGACAACATGCCAGAAAAAAAAAAAGCTGGAACATGTTAATAATGTATGTCTGTATCCCTAGTAATTATTTTTAACACCTCATACTGAAGTTCTGTTGAGATTCAGTTTCGGTTACTGTTGACTTGGAGTTTATATACAAATGGTGTCTAATTTTAACTCGTGATCCCTCCGCCGTGTAATAGCTACTTAGTTTTTGGAAGAACAAACTCCTTGCTTTCCATTTTAAAAGTTTCTAACTAGTATTTCTTTTTCCTTTTATTTTCTTCTCTTAACAGCTTCTTCAAAACTATAAAGTTCGTTTTGTGCCTGGCTGGGACTGCCATGGGCTACCAATTGAGTTAAAAGGCAAGTATCTTTTAAAGTAGTTAACCTCCGTGATAAGCTTTTACTGAGGGGTAACGTCTTAGGTCTCTAGGGATAAAGGTAAGGAAACTTAACTGTAATCTTTAGCTATTCAGTTCTGCAGTCATTGGATAAAGAAGCCAGGAAAGATCTTACCCCAATTAAGTTGCGAGATAAGGCTGCCAAGTTTGCTAAAGCTACGGTGAAAACTCAGATGGCATCATTTAAGGCAATTTCCTCATCACCTCAACTTTATTAGTTCAATGCTTAATATTTCTTGCATCATGTTAAAGTGATTAACTTATGTGATAATTTTAGTTCATGTCAACATTATGTCTATGCAAGCATGTTCATCTTTGATGCTTTCTGAGTACTGGGTTTAGTATGTCGTGGGAGTTACTCTTCATGGAAAATTTCATGACTCTCTTCTTTTAAATTTCTCAAAGTATGCTGTTCAATTTTTGCAGCGCTATGGAGTATGGGCAGATTGGAACAATCCATACCTAACTCTCAGTCCTGAATATGAAGCTGCCCAGGTAAACTATTGCATGCATTCTAATGTTCTACTTTCTATATGCTTCCTTAAGCACTTTGTTGCAGAATTGAATTCAATAGTTTTGTGTTTGTATTGTTTTTATGTTAGATTGAGGTGTTTGGTCAAATGGCCATTCAAGGATATATTTTTAGAGGGAGAAAACCAGTTCACTGGAGTCCCTCATCACGAACTGCTCTTGCCGAGGCTGAATTGGAGGTAAATCAACTGTTGAAGCATGAGAAATTAGATAAACTTATTACGGCTGTGGGAGGAAGGTTTAGGGTTCTTGATTTTAGTGTCTTGTTGAGAATGGAAACTGTTGTATTCAGCGCTTAGATTGGCTGTTTCTTTTTCTTCACCGCCCACTCCCCGGTCCCTCCAATCTAATCTATTCTACTCCATTTAGAGTGTCTGAAACACCTAATCATCTAGGTTTGCTTGTTTGTTTTTTTTTTTCTTAAATAAAAAAAGTTAAACATGGTTTTGTCTAAGAAACCTATTACTCTTAAAACATTAAATCATTCTGATTCATTTCCCATGGTGAGCTTTGTCTCTAATTTATATCTCATGCGGCTTCCTATCATTTGCTCAAATTTGACATTATCTTTTTTTTTTTCCCTGCACTACCTATTTGATAACTGCATTCAGTACCCTGAGGGGCATACTTCAAGAAGCATATATGCTATTTTTAGATTGGTCAAGGAAGGTCCATCTTCAGGCGGCATGCTACAAGAATTTCTTCCAGACTTGTGCTTGGCCATATGGACTACAACTCCCTGGACTATTCCAGCCAATGCTGGTGAGTTCTTGTTTGTGTTACCGTGGGAGCAATGTGGTAGTAGATTTATTCCTGTATGTTTCCCAGTTATATTATTAATAATACAGTGGGAGCAAGTGTCCGGGCCGGCTCGCGTGCACCTTGGTTACTCTCATGGGACAATTTCATGATTCTACTACACTTGAGCAGTCTATCTTTACGTTGTATACATTCAAACTTTTTCTCTCACTGTTCTGTGATTAGCGGTTGCTGTCAATGCCAAGCTTCACTATGCCATAGTTGAACTGCTGGCACCGTCAGAAGATGTCTCTTTTTTGTCTGGAAATAAAAAGAAAAGACCTGGGAATATTCTGAATGAGGAAAATAGGCCTTTCCTTGTTGTAGCATCAGACCTGGTGCCAACTTTGGAAGCAAAATGGGGTGTGAAGCTTGTTGTGAAGAAAAAATTGTTGGGTTCAGAACTTGAAAACTGCAGGTTTCATTTCTTTCCCTAAACAATGAGAAGGAACAGTGAAAATGAGAGTTTCTTATCAAGTGAATTTTCTCCCTAAAAAAACTTGTAGGTTTCAGATTCAATTAGAAGAAATCTAGAAATGTGGTAAATAAACACGGTAAAGAAATTGTAAGTAAACAAACGCAATTTGCAAGAATCAAATGGTAATTAAATGGGGCCTTAATTATTTACCTTATTAATTTGATTTCATTGTGTACTAAGCATCAAATCTATTGTTTTCTTCAGATATATCCACCCAATTGATAAGAGGGAGTGCCAAGTTGTTATTGGAGGAGATTACATTACAACTGAGACAGGAACTGGGTTGGTCCATACGGCTCCTGGACATGGTCAGGAGGATTATGCGACTGGTTTGAAGTATGGACTCCCCCTAATATCTCCTGTAGATGATGATGGAAAATTCACCGAAGAAGCTGGGCAATTCAGCGGGCTTGATGTACTTGGGGATGGCAATACGGCTGTTGTCAAATATTTGGATGATCATTTCTCACTTATTTTGGAAGAATCGTACGGTAAGGCGTTCACCTTCACCCCCCCCCAAGAAAAAAGGACAAACCCTACTCTCTTCCTACAAGGAGGAGCAAAAATGATGATTCTAATCCTTTTCTGGGTTCTTCATATTTATTTGGTTTCAACATGTCATCTCTTCATACAGAGCATAAATATCCATATGATTGGCGAACAAAGAAACCAACAATTTTTAGGGCAACTGAGCAATGGTTTGCATCAGTGGAGGGATTTCGCCAGGCTGCTATGGATGCTATTGGTGAAGTAAAGTGGATACCTCCTCAGGTATTGATGTTCGAATGGCATTGTTGTTTACTCCTAGTGCTTGATTCAAATATTTACCTCTTTTGTTAACAAAAAAATTTGATTTGGTTTTTCCCTTTGTTTAACATTTAAATATTTACCTCATGATTCCCAAATTTGTTTAACATTTAAATCACCATTCAATGATGGTTGGTATATTAATGTGTGTTGTACTTTTGAATAGGAAGTTCTTTTTTGCATTGTTTCTGTTTCTTCCTAACCTAATGCACATCTAACTGGTGCCCCTGTTCAATAATCAACCATTAAATAAAGCCATACTGCTTTTTAAGCTATCTGATCACTAATGCCTCGTGAGAATGGACTACTTTCCAGGCTGAAAATAGAATCTCTGCAATGACCTCGAGCCGCTCTGATTGGTGCATATCTCGGCAAAGAACGTGGGGTGTCCCAATACCAGTCTTTTATCATGTGCAGACCAAAGAACCTCTTATGAATGACGACACTGTAAACCACATCAAGTGTAAGATTTACAGCGACTTATTATTACTCTCAATTTCCTTTCCTAAACTATGTTATTACTTTTAACAGATCTATAATGTAATGGCTTTGCGCATTTTCATACAGTTTGATACTTCTTATTGTTTGTTTGGCAGCAATAATAGCCAAAAAGGGTAGTGATGCTTGGTGGTATATGACAGTAGAGGATCTTCTTCCTGATAAATACCGAGAAATTGCATCTGAATATGAAAAGGGAACTGATACAATGGATGTATGGTTTGATTCAGGTATTATAATGTTCCGTTAATGAAATTACTAAATTTAAATGTTTCTAACAAACAATCCGAACACTAATGTTTCTTCTGAGAATTTTCCTGCTTAATTCACAACAATTTTGTTGGTGAAGTCGGTGGCATTTTTTAAGCCACTGAAGAAGAAATGCTCCAGCAGTTATCAGTTGGATCTTTCTACTCAAAAGTCATACATATGCTGTTAATTTGATATCGAACTCGATTGTAAATTTCCACTCTCCTTATTTCAGGCTCCTCTTGGGCAGCAGTATTAGGGACACGAGATGGTTTTAGTTTTCCTGCTGATTTGTACCTTGAAGGTACAGACCAGCATCGTGGCTGGTTCCAAAGTTCTTTGTTGACAAGCATTGCCACAAAAGGTAATGTGATTAAAATTGTGAACGTCTTCTTTTTTCTTGGAAAAGTTAATGCTGCTCTATACTTTTTATAGAAGTAATTTAGAAATTTCTTTGAATAATTAAGAAATAGGGAATGCAAACGTAACTCATTTTATCCCCCCCTTTTTTTAAACAAGAAACTTCTTCTCCTAATAAATGAAAAAAAAAATACCTAACAACAAATATAAAGATGGAGATAGCCATGAAAATAATAAACATTCCATTGCCTGAAAGACTTAGAGAGCTTGCAAATGCCCACACTAAGAATAAGACTCCACCAAACACGAGAAACCAATAGCTACTTCAAACCTTGTAAAGAAAATTGTGAGCCAACCATCAACCATCTATTTAACTTTCAAAACCAATCGCAAGGGAGCTGCTACATGGTCAATTGCTGTTATATAAATGTAATTCTATTTCTTTCAACGTGTATGCATAACGGAATCAAATCTATGTTGGAGCTAATCCGATGTACAAAATTTTGGACTTTCTTTGGAACAGGGAAGGCTCCATATTCCAGTGTCATTACTCACGGATTTGTTTTGGATGAGAAGGGTCTGAAAATGAGCAAATCTTTGGGTAATGTAGTTGATCCCAAGTCTGTGATTGAAGGAGGAAAGAATCAAAAGGTTCAAAGTGTTCTACTTTCATATCTGGTTTCCTCATTAAAAGTGGCTAGACTAAATCCCTTGGATGCTTTGTTATTGTTTGTATCTGGCAGGAAGCCCCAGGCTATGGAGCAGATGTCCTGCGCCTTTGGGTTTCCAGTGTGGACTACACCGGTGATGTGATGATCGGTTCTCAAGTTCTCCGTCAAATGTCAGATATTTATAGGAAGCTACGAGGAACATTAAGGTTCCTTCTAGGAAATCTGCATGATTGGACAGTAAGTTCATTTTAATCATTTATGTTTTCCTTAGCTTATGTCTTGTAGGAGAGAGAGAGAGAGAACTTGTGGTGCATTCTTTTGTTTTGTTTTGTTTTGTTTTTTTCTCTCCCCTTCCTGGAATCAGCTTTTAGATTAGCAACTTTTTCTCCTCCTTTTTCTTCATGTATCTACATAATAATAATCTCGTTTGTATTGACAGGAGGAAAATGCTGTACAATATCAGGATCTTCCAAGGATTGACCAGCATGCATTGTTTCAGCTTGAAAATATCATTAACAACATCAGAGAAAGCTATGAAAGCTATCAGTTCTTTAAGATCTTTCAGGTGACTTTTCTTCTGATGGTCTTATTATTTTATTCATTGAATTTGAATTATTATCAGCATAATCTGGTGTCAAGGGCTGTGAGAATAACTCAAAATGGCCACGCTTTGGAAATAAACCAACAGTATTGCAAGATTGTATTAACTTTAAAACCAATCTATCATAAAGCTCTGCCTCCTAGTTGCTGTAACTTTGTGGATGAACTGAATTCTTATCCCCATATTTGAGCTTACATTTAATAATTCTTACGGATATCCTGGAAAAGTATCATCCAACGGATGCTTAGATTCAGCCTTTGCCTCCCAAAGGCTTGATTTATATTCAAGGTCTCTTCCAGCTTATCAATGACATTAATTGCATGATCGACGTGACTCTGTGAGGACTTGTACGTCCAAATATTGACATGATTCTGTAAGGACTTTTAAGTTGGGAAAGCCACCCAACAAAATGTCCAAAAACAACGTTGAATTATGACTTATTGCTTCATTATAAATGGTGTAAAAGTTTTGTGGTCTTCTGAAATCTACTTTGCTTTCTAGAGCTAAGCACGAATCCTGGGTAATTTGTATATTTGGTGGTAATTTGACCATGGAACTTTTCACATTTTCAGATCATACAACGGTTCGTAATTGTTGATCTATCAAATTTCTACTTTGACGTCGCTAAAGATCGATTATATGTGGGGTAAGTTTTCTCTTTTTATCTTACTTATTCCTTATGCAAGTGGTTCTTTTCTTTAAGCAAAATGCTAATGTTGTTGGCAATTTCAGGGGATCCACGAGTTTTACTAGGAGAAGTTGTCAAACAGTTCTAGCAGCACATATCGTTTCCATAGCAAGAATAATTGCTCCAATATTGCCTCATTTGGCTGAGGATGTGTGGCAGAATTTACCCTTCCAATATACAAACGACGATGGTTCTGCTGCAAAATTTGTCTTTGAATCAAGGTGGCCAAGTTTAAATAAGACTAGGCTTTCTCTCCCCAGAGAAGAAGTTGATTTCTGGGCAAATATTCTTGAGGTATTTAATGTCTCTACAATTACAGACGTTCTGATAACAACTTATAAACAAGGTTTACTGTCGACGAATATGAACTAAACTAAATTATTGAAACTCGGATCTGAGAAGATTCGCTAACCCTTTAGCACTTTGATCAGCTAAGAACCGAGGTGAATAAAGTCCTCGAGGTTGCTCGAACTGGGAAATTGATTGGTTCAAGCTTAGAGGCTAAAGTTCATCTACATGCCTCAGGAGATGGTCTGGCTACTAAGTTGTGTGAAATGTGTGAATCCAACCATGACGCAGACACTTTGCAAAGAATATTTATTACATCTCAGGTAATCCTAACAGGGTTTTTCTTTTACAAAGGCATAAACTATAGCTTATTGGGTTTAGTGTTTTAAGTGCCATGATTCATTGTTCCATTGCCTCAAGTCGAAGGACGTGCGTATTAGTGTATATCGCTATGAAAGTACATATTGTAGTTTCTTGTTATGGAAATCTTGTTTAGATCGAAACCCAAGCCTTTGACTTGGTGATTGTTCCGATTATGAATAGTTAGTAATGTGATCCAGTTTTCATAATCATCAGCTTTAGGACAACATTTTGATACTCGTGTTTTGGAAATGGCATACACAGGTTGAGGTTCATCGAGCCATAGAGAATGAGCTGACAGAGAACATACCATACACTGGAGAGTGTCTCATTGAAGGCATCAAAGTCTGGATTGGTGTGTCTCGTGCTGAAGGTTCCAAGTGTGAAAGATGTTGGAACTTTTCGTTACGAGTTGGGTCGTTCCCGGAACATCCAGCTCTCTGCAAGCGGTGTTTCGATGTCATTGCTGGCTACCCAGAACCAGCTATGGCGGCAGTCAGCTGAGACTCCTGAAGTTGAAGGGTGTCTCCATTTTTGAGATGGTGTTGTATATTATTTTCCATTAAATTTCATTGATGACATTAATTATGATGCATTTTTTAGTAGGCTCAGACTTAGATTATGCAGCTGAGCTGAAAAGTTTGATAGATTTTCAGCTGAAGAATTGAGCAAAGCCTGAACGAATAATTATTTTTCAAAGAACATTTTATTTTAGTCTTTGTTCATGTTATGGCAAAGCTGTAAATTTAATATTTGGACGTAGAAATAAAGCCCAAATTAATTTGGACATGAACCTCAATATAAATTAAATATATGTTTTTTATTTTTTTAATGAAATTAAATTTATAATTTAACTTAAAAAGTGCCCTAATTTTATCTCTTTATTCCAAGCTTGAGGTTTCTAACTTCTAAATTCTTCAATTAGTCCCCTATTAATCATGAGCATTAATTACGTCATTAATAATACAGAGTTGGGTTTTATTGTCTTCCTCCTAAAAGATTGGTAATGAATTTTTATTATGCAAATAGGAGAATTAACGAAATCTAGACTTTATTGTAACTCAAAANAAAAAAAAAAAAAAAAAAAAAAAAAAAAAACAGATAATCTCTCAGATTTTCCATTACTAAGAAGAAGAAAGCTTCCTAAAAATCAATGAAATTTAGACATCAAAAACGCAGATTTTGAACCCAAAAAAAGTTTACAAATCTCCCACATTATTAGTAACTGATAAATAAATACCAAAACCATACAATTTTGAACACTGTATTATAATGGCTATCAAGAAGATGATGATACCTTCACAGCTTTGAATGCTGGATGAAGCAACCCGAGTTCATCCTTCACCTCCAACGGATTGCTTGTTTCGTTCCGAACCCGCTTCACTCTCCTACTGGCCAGTGATTTGTGTGTAAAGCCGTAGATTTGTAGAATCTGATTGTCCCCAAAGTTGTATGCTCTGTCCATTTGTTTCAGGCATCTTTCTACTGGGTAATCTCCGAACTTCCCGCACGGCTTGCACCCGACGAAATGGGTGACGAGAGGCCATCGGTGATCACCGAGCCCCGGATGGTGATTCTCGATCATCTCCTCATATCGATCGACCAGAATACCCCAATATCCGTGTAGATAGTACCCATTCTCAAGGTATACTTTGTTCCCCCATTGATCTCTTTGAGTTGCCAGCAGATAAACCATAGCTGACTGATCATCAGCTTCGAAAACTGGCCTGCCCTTCAGCTCTCTGGTCAGGATCTTCCCAGCTTCATCTCTAATCTTGCCCTTCGGCCCCATTGGCGCCCAGGCGTCGAGAATGTCCAGAGACCATTGGCAGTTCCTCAGAAGAAAACTTCCGGTGTTCAGCCCAATCCAATTCTTCTGATCATAAATCATCTCATTCCATCCGTGCATCACAAAGTTATGATCCTTATACCTTTCCCATGGAACCTCAAAAGCCATATCAGTGAACATAGCATCACTGTCCATCCACCATAGGAACTCAACCTCCGGGTGGGACAGTAAAAGCTTCCTAATCAATGGAAGCTTAGCCCAGAAACCAGCCATTTCAGCATCAAGAAGCGCCATATTGTAAAAAATTTCAATCCCATGGAGCCTACAATAATCGATCTTGTTCTTAATCGATTTCAGAAGGTAATGGTCACCAACAGGATTCTCACAGGGCTTTGGGGAGGATCCAGTAACCAAAAGAACTCGGGGCTTATTAGGTCCAATGAAATTAGGGAAATCAGGGTTGTTCTTCAGCCATTCAGCTCGCTGTTGATCCCAATCGGATATTTTAGGACCAAGACTGTAGGGTTTACTCGGATCGGGCTTCTCATCCTCACCTTCATCCACCAAAATCTTCGAAATATCGAATGTAGCATAATTATTGGACTGGTCAGCCGGCTTGTCTGTAGTCTCCGGCTGGACCTCTTCAAGAACACGGCGAGGCTCAACGCGACGACCGCGAGAGGAGAAATGGTCGCGGATCTCCTTAAAGTCCTGCTCGGGAGTGCCGAACTTGCCAGCACCGACAGTACCGCGGAGGACAACGACAGTGAGGAAGAGACAAAGAACAGTGACGGCGCTGTGGCGGAAAGCCCTCTGGATCCGGCGGAGACGGATGGGGCCAAGAATGCGCTCGATCATCTTCTCAGATTCAGAGATGAGAACCTTGAACAGAAACAGCAGAAGAATTCAAAATCAATCTGGAATGTGAATGGCAATGGAGATTCAGAAATGGATTTGAAATTGAAACTGGATTTTAATTTCGATCTGAAACGCGAAGAACAAAGGATCGACAGAGAAGAGGGTTTCTCGGAGTCGGTGGAAGAAGGAAGAGAAAGTCCGAAGAGAACAACGCGATTTACAAAGAAAGCGCTTCCTTGTATTCAGACATGGTTTTTCGCCTTCTTTTTTGCTTCTCAATGGCAATTTCGTAATTATTCAGGATTTTGCCTATCTTGTGGGACCCACTTTATTATTATTATTATTATTATTATTTCTTTACTTTTTCTTTTTTAACATTTTATTTTCTTTTGAGTAATTATTTCTCCCTTTACGTGAATCATGGACTTTTATATTTTATATTTTATATTTTAAAATTAATTATTATTATTATTATAAATTTTATTATATAATTTTTGAACGGAAAAAGATGTTTTTTATTGCAAAATTTGGAAAATAAAACAAATGTTAAAATATAATAAAAATGAAAATTTATAGATTAATATGGAATGACAAGAAGTGCCAGCTGTAAATTAATTAAATTATTTCTATAAAAAAAGAGATGTGATTTTATATTTGGGATACATTTATTAATTTCACATGGTTATGTGGCAAATGACGTGTGAGTGCCAGCTGTGAATTTGTGGGATCCAACTAAAGTCAAAGTCAAAGCCGAGTGGTTGATAGCTTCATTTTCAACATGCCATTTGGCAGTTTAGAATTATGTAAGATTATTATTATTTTTTAAATATTTACTGTAATAAAGTATTTATAAAATATTAAAATTAAATTTAGTGGTTGAATTTTGATATTTATAATTAATTATAAGAATAAAATTAAATTAAAATTAAAGGAAGAAAAAGAAATTGAATTAAATTAAATAATTCTATCACCTTATTTTCGATATTTTAGTAATAAAAATTTAGATATTTAAATATTTTTAAAATAATTTAAATCGGGTAAGAATCCAGATTTAGATAGATTTAGATATATAAATATTTTAAGATAAAGATTAAAATATTTTAAAATAAAATTTGAAATTCTAACGGCAAAATACAATATAACTATAAAAAGAGGACGAGAAGTATTGTAAGTGTATAAGCTTTAGTCACTTACTTCAAGCTTAAACTAGGGCTAAACCTGTGCCCTCTCGAGTCTTGCCAAACAATGTCTGAACAAGTAAACAAAGCCATAGATAGCCTGAGATTTCTCGGAGATGTTGGCCAAATCGATCTAAATTTCCTTGAACATATTTTGCCGCATTGCACCGTCGACCAACTGATGCATATAGAGAACTTTTCGAAAGGAAGAGATCTCACTCCAATAACAAACAAATTATGGAAAACTTTCTACGAAAAAAAGTTCGGTAAGGATGGTGTCAACTGTGTTCTTGAAAGGATGAAGCATAAGGAATCGTTTAGATGGAAGCAAATGTACGAGTTGAAGATGAAGGAATTAGAAGAGAAGGCGGTAGAAATTGAGAAACGATATATACAGAACTGTCGAAACGAAAAAGCTCGAAAACAGAGCCGTCAAGTAAAGATATGTGAGATATCGTCGCCGAGTAAGGTTTTGAAGAAGCCAAAAGTACAAACCAAAATTTGTCAAGTTTTATCTGCAAACAATAATAAACGAAGCTACCCGAGAGTAACAAGCAAGATACTGAAAAAAGCCAGAAAAGAAACACGACAGAGTATAGAGACGAAGAATTTGATAGCTTTTCGTAGAAATGCAATTCAAAAGTAGTAATTTTCTTGAATAACTGATGTAATAAAATTGATAACTTTTGGTTTAAATTTTAAGAATATGGTTTATGATAGGTTATTGGATATGATTTATACTTCAATTTAAGTTATTTTAAACAAACGCATATAAGGTTCAATGTTCATACATTTGAGTAATTACTTTTAAATGAATTTTTTTGAAACTCGACTTTAAAATTAATTTTACTTTCCATCTAAATATATAATTTTGTCAAAAGTTGTTCAAAATATAAAATTCTATTAAAATTGCTTTGAGTTTCCCCAAAAGGCCTCACACCAATGAAGTTAGTATTCCTCACTTATAAACCCATGATCATTCCCTAAATTAGCCGATGTGGGACTTTCATCATCCAACACCTCCCCTCGAACAAAGTGCGCCTCCCCTTAATTGAGGCTCGACTTCTTGGAGTCTTAGTCATTTTTTACTGCCTTCGAGGATGCTTGACTCCTTTTCTTTTGGAGTTCTTTGTTCGATATTTGAGGATTTACCAATCTATTGGCACGACTAAGTTTAGGGCATTGCTTTGATACCATGTTAGACGAACACAACTCTCTACAATGGTATGATACCATGTACGACTAAGTTTCATGTGGATTGCATGTACGACTAAGTTTCATGTTAGACGAACACAACTCTCCACAATGGTATGATACCATGTACGACTAAGTTTCATGTGGATTGCACTTTATTCATGGCTTATTGTGTCGTTGATGCAGTTCCGCAACGAATCGATTGATTACTTCCAAGGATCATGCTTCCGTCCAGATCAACATTGAGCATGGCTTGTTCTTCTTCTGCTGGCTGTGTTTTTATATACAACAACAAACAAGTTTATTCATCATCTGTGATTGTTGTTGCCTGTTACATTGTTAAGCACTTAGATTATGAGCTGCTGTCCTAATTGAAGCTAATTTGACTCAAAACTAAAGAACACAGAAGATTTATAGTTAGACTAAATCATAGCTCAAGTAAAGAAGATGAGAAGAAAGGGTAGAAGCGTTCAAGGCCGACGCTAGAAGATATTGTCCTCTTTGGACTTTCCCTTTCGGGTTTCCCCTCAAAGCTTCTAAAACGCTTTGTTCTCGTCCCCCAATCGATGTGGGATCTGACAATCTACCCTCCTTCGAGGCCAACAATCTCGCTGGCACTTGTTTCTTTCTTCAATCGATGTGGGACTCCTCAATCCACTCCCCCTTTGGGGCCAGTGTCCTTGCTGGTACACTACCTCATGTCCACCCCCTTCAGGGTTCAGCCTCTTTGCTGTCACATCGTTCAAAGTCATTCGGTGTCGTGCTCTGATACCATTTGTAACAGCCCAAACCCACCACTAATAGATATTGTCTTCTTTGGGCTTTCCCCTCCAGCCATCCCCTCAAGTTAAAGAGAGATTTCCACACCCTTTTAAAGAATGTTTTGTTCTCTTCCCCATCGACGTGGGATCTCACCAAAATTGAGTCTCAAATGGCCTTTTTGTGATCGGCCTTTGCCCTCTAGCTTCCTCTTAAACGGTGAGAGCAGCCATTTTTGTAAGGATAAGCAGCCATTTTATGGGCCATGAAAATGTGGAGGCTTCTACTCACTTGAACTATTCAACTCGAACCGAGTTAGATTTTTTTTTANTTTTTTTTTTTTTTTTTTTTTTTTTTTTTTTTTTTTTTTTTTTTTTTTTTGTTAGATCAACTAAATCCCGTCTTTTAACACATTTAATTATAATAGATATTAATGATGAATTTGACTATTCGACTGAAAATAGAGGATTGAGGTGTGAACCATATAAGTTATTTGAGTGAAAATCATTATATGATGGAGATTCGATCCGAAACTTGATAGCCATATTTTGTTAGAAATGGTTTATTGATTATATTTTTAAAATACTCCGCTAGAAAAAATTGACATAATATGAAATAAATGGTGCTAATTTTTTTTTTTTTTTTTGAAATATGTATTAAATATTTTTTTTCTTTATTTTGTTTAATATAAATACAAATAATTTTGAAATCCAAATTTTATTATATTATTTCTACACGGACAAAAATATTTTTTAGTACGAAATTTGGAAAATAAAACAAATGTTAAAATATAATGAAAATGAAAAATTTATAGATTAGTGGAATGATAAGAAGTGCCAGCTGTAAATTAATTAAATTATTTCTATAAAAAAAAAAAAGAGATGTGATTTTATTGGGATACATTTATTAATTTCAAATGGTTATGTGGCAAATGACGTGTGAGTGCCAGCTGTGAATTTGTGGGATCCAATCAAGTCAAAGTCAAATCAAAGTCAAAGCCGAGTGGTTGATAGCTTCATTTTCAACATGCCATTTGGCATTTAAAATTTATTTTTTTTAATATTTACTGTAATAAAGTATTTATAAAATATTTAAATTTAAATTTAGTGATTCAATTTTGATATTAAAATTAATTATAAGAATAAAATTAAATTAAAATTAAAAAAAAAAAGAAATTAAATGTTAGAAGATTATCACAAACTCAATTGAATTAAATTAAATAATAGATATGGTGATAATAAAAATTTAGATATTTAAATATTGGAAGAATAAATATATTTAGATTATTTTAAAATAATTTAAATATGGTAAGAATGAATATATTTAAATATTTTTAAAATGATTTAAATACAATAAGAATCCAAATTTAGATAAATTTATATATATAAATATTTTAAAATAAAAGATTAAGATATTTTAAAATAAATTTTGAAATTCTAATAGCAGATTAGAATATAACTATAAAAGGAGGACGAGAAGCATTGTAAGTGTATAAGCTTTAGTCATCTACTTTAAACTTAAACCAGTGCTAAACCTGTGTCCTCTCGATTCTGCCAAACAATGTCTGAACAAATAAACAAAGCCATAGATAGCTTGAGATTTCTCGGAGATGTTGGTCAAACCGATCTAAATTTCCTTGAACATATTTTGCCGCATTGCACCGTCGACCAACTGATGCATATAGAGAACTGTTCGAAAAGAAGAGATCTCACTCCAATAACAAACAAATTATGGAAAACTTTCTACGAAAAAAAGTTCGGTAAGGATGGTGTCAACTGTGTTCTTGATAGGATGAAGCATAAGGAATCGTTCAGATGGAAGCAAATGTACGAGTTGAAGATGAAGGAATTAGAAGAGAAGGCGGTAGAAATTGAAAAACGATATATACAAAACTGCCGAAACGAAAAAGCTCGAAAACAGAGTCGTCAAGTAAAGATATGTGAGATATCGCCATCGAGTAAGGTTTTGAAGAAGCCAAAAGTACAGACAAAAATTTGTCAAGTTTCATCTGCAAACAATAATAAACGAAGCTACGGTGGAGGAACAAGCAAGATACTGAAAAAAGCCAGAAAAGAAACACGACAGAGTATAGAGACGAAGAATTTGATAGCTTTTCGTAGAAATGCAATTCAAAAGTAGTAATTTTATTGAAGAGCTGATGTAATAGAATTGAAATAAATCCAAGTTTTATTCTCGTTTATGATAGGTTATTGGATATGATTTATGTCTACATTTAAGTCATTTTAAACAAACACATAGTGTTCAATGTTCATATATTTGAGTAATTTTAAAGCGTAATGTTTTCATTTCACGTATTCTTAAATAATTTTTTTTTGAAACTCGAAATTTCCTTATATTTTCTTTATTTTTAAGTAATGAATTCCAAAGGAGTTTCGTATTTAGTAATATTGAATTATATTGATTTTTTTAATAATTATATATTGATTTTTTATCTAAAATTCTATCTATAATTATAAAGGGCGGATAAATAAAACTTTTTAATTTTTTTTAAATTGACACTGCACAATTCAACCCGAATCCAATTCAAGGTGGATTGGGTTGGATTGGGTTGTGAAAATTTTAGAGTTGGGTTAAATTGGGTTACCAATACAACCAACCAGATCTTTTGAGTAAAAAAAATCATTCAATCCAACCCAATTCCGAGCATGCAGACATTCTCTCTTTTAAATTTGATCCTTTCTTTAGAAGCCTTCCGTTTTTGGATTGAGTGTTTTCCTCACAGTGGTTAGATTTCTCTTTTAAGAATCTTTTCCTCTTTTTCTTTGTAAATTTGAATCGATTTTCCCTCCTTTATCTGACGGCAGAATCGGTAATCGCAATTGTATGTGTTCTTACGAAACAGGGTCGCAGGTTTTGTATTTCTAAACAATTAGTTCATACGCTTATCAAGATGTAGAACGAGGAGGGTAAGATCACATAGCTTTATATTCCCCGAAAATGTTTCGTAATCTTATTATTGCACTTTATTCATGGCTTATTGTGTCGTTGATGCAGCTCCTCAACGAATCGATTGGTTACTTCCAAGGACCATGCTTCCGTCCAGATCAACATTGGGCATTTGGATGAAAATGGCATCTACACTGGCCAGTTTTCCACTTTTGCTCTCTGTGGTTTCCTTCGGGCACAGGTGATTGTTCTTTGCTTCTCTCTCTCTCTCGCACTCGTTATTGATGGATTTGTAGCGATAGGATGCGGTCTAATCTGTAATACATTCGATCATTGACTTGGAACAGGACATATTAGTTTTCTTCGACTCAGGATTGTTTAGGTATTTTTTAAGTCCAATGAACTGAACTTGCTTATGATTTCATCCGTCGGTGTTTGATCCTAGTTCTCCTAGAAAAGAGTATGCAATTGACTATTGAGCATGGCTTGTTCTTCTTCTGCTGGCTGTGTTTTTATATACAATAACAAACACGTTTCGTTCTTCTGCGATTGTTGTTGCCTGTTACATTGTGAAGCACTTAGTTTATGAGCTGCTGTCCTAATTGAAGCTAATTTGACTCAAAAGTAAAGAACACAGAAGATTTATAGTTAGACTAAATCATTGCTCAAGTAAAGAAATTTTGAACATGGCTAAACTACATTCTATAGACAATAATCAAAATGCCCTAAAAGAAAATGAGAAGAAAGGGTAGATGTAAAATTGTAACGGTCCAAGCCAACCGCTAGGAGATATTGTCCTCTTTGGTCTCTTTCTTTCGGGTTTCTTCTTAAAGTTTCTAAAACCCGTCTACTAGGGAGAGGTCCACACCCTTATAGAGAATGCTTTGTTCTCCTCCCCCAATCGATGTGGGATCTGACAATCCACCCTCCTTCTCGCTGGCACTCGTTCCCTTCTCCAATCGATGTGGGACTCCTCAATCCACTACCTCTTTGGGGCCAGCGTCCTTGCTGGTACACCGCCTCATGTCCATCCCCATTTGGGGTTCAGCTTTCTCGCTGGCACATCGCCTAGTGTCTAGCTCTAATATCATTTGTAACAGCCCAAGCCCAAGCCCATCGCTAATACATATTGTCCTCTTTGGGCTTTCACTTCTGAGCTTCTCCTCAAAGTTTTTAAAACGCGTTTGCAAAGAAGAGGTTTCCACGTCTTTATAAAGAATGTTTTGTTCTTCTACCTAATTGAATGAATGCTTTGTTCTCCTTCCTAGTCAATCTGAAATCTGACAAAAATTGAGTCTCAGATGGCTTTTTTGTGATCTGCCTTTGTCCTCTAGCTTCCTCTTAAACGGTGAGAGCAGCCATTGTTGCAAGGATAAGCAGTCATTGCTCAAAATGTTTCTGTCCTTAGGATATGACATTGATGCTGCCAGTTATTTTTCGTGCAACTGTCTTGAATCTTGCTATAGAGTTCAATCAATCCCTACGATGTGAGATTGATGCTTGATATAGAGTTCAATCAATCCCTATGATGTGAGATTGATGCTTGCTATGATCGCTTGTACCATGTCTGGCACCATATAAGTTTGTCATGTTCTTCAGTTTTCATGTTCTTCATTTGGTTCCTCTCATAATCATTAGGCAGACAGACAATAAAGAGTTCTCTTACATACTTGTGATGCTTTCTTTTATATTATGTAGGGAGATGGTGACAGTGCTGTGGATCGGCTCTGGCAGAAGAAGAAACTCGAAGTTCATCAACAATAGAAGATTTAGAAGATTGTGCTATTCTGCTTCATCCCTATATCAAAGTTTTTAAGGGTAAAGATACAAATTTCAACCTCTCGTAGTTATATAGTTTCTTTAATTGCAAACTCAAACTCAAGTTACTAACTTCCAACTATTCGAACTCTATTAGGAATCACAGATATACCATTTACCCAATGGTATGATATTGTCCGATTTGAGCTTAAGCTCTTATGACTTTGCTTTGAGCTTCTCCAAAAAGCCTCATACCAATACGATCTTCCACTAAATTAATCCTCATACCAATACGATCTTCCACTAAATTAATCCTCAACAAACCCAACAAACCCATCGTGTTAGTTTTTGTTTTTTTGGTTGGGTTGAATTTTTGGAAAACAAGATATTCTTATTAGTTTGTGGGTGAGAATTTTTTTTGGTTAGATGAACTAAATCCTGTTTTTAACACATTTAATTATAATAGATAGTAAATTTTGTGATGTTTTAGTTATTAATGTGACCGTTTATGGTGAATAGATATAGTTTTTTTAATAGTTACAAAAAAAAAAAATGATAAATTTGGCAACCTGACAGGAAAATAGATGATTGAGTTGTGAACCAAAGTTATCTGAGTCACTAACTCAAAACTATAAAATAAATAAATTTAAAAAATTCAAATAAATATAAGTCTTAAATTCGTCACCTAAACTATTACTATCACTAGTTTTAAAATTTTTATTTATTAAAAAAATTAAAGGGGTGGAAAATATATTCTTTTATGTTCATGATGGATGCATTTGATTTAATGTTTTTATTTATTTATTTTTATATTTTAAATTCTTAGAATTTCATAAGGTTTATCTTTTTAATTTTGGTTATATTAAACTAATTGTTCTTTCCGTGACTGAAAAGCCATACCATTCCAAATTTGCCCCTTGACATTTTCTTCTATAAATGTATTTTATATAATTATTATTTTACAATATCCGGTATAGTTTAATGTAATATGAAATATTATATATATATATATATATATATATATATATTTATTTATTTAAGTTTAAAATTCAAAATCTTATAATTAAAAAAAAAATTATATTTTACCAGTTTTTTAAACTAATAAAAAATGGTTTATACAGATTTAGTTATAAAAATCTATAATTTTAATTAAAGAAAAAATATGAAATTAAAATATTAAAACGAAAAAACAAAAATCAGTTAAGTAAGATATTTAATAATATTAAACAAAAAGCGGAATATAAAAAATAGTCTAAATTTAGGGGAACGTCTTGGTGGCCATCCAATGGGTTTGCCTTTAATGTACCACTCTGATTACAGATTCTCCATTTTTGTCTTTGCTTCTACTCTGTGATACAGATGCATATTTCGTCTATCTTCACTTCTTCTTCTTCTTCTTCTTTTCATTTCTCTTGATCTTCATCTGCTTCGATTCCCTCCTCTTCGGTGAGTTTCTGCTCTCTTTTTCTTTTGTTTCTTTCAATTTTCAGCCATCTCTGTTTCTGTTGTTTCTGTTTCTGTTTCTGTGTGCTTGATAATGGCGTTTTAATGATCGATGCCGATACCGGCGGCTGGCTTGTTGCAATGTTTATTTGCAAGTGTGTATGTTGAATTATTTTGTTTTGTTTATTGAAGCGTGTGTTCTGGATTTTGTGGCGGCTGCGCGGCGTGTTGAATTAGGTTGTTGTTTTTTGTTCTTGTCTGAATTGGTTTGTTTGGTTGATTCTCGGCTGTTTTATGGTTTGAAGGTTTTTCTGTTTTCTGTCTTTGAATATATATATATATAGAGACCTTTATGCGATGGTTATCTGTTTTGTACTGTCACTATGCTGTTAGTTTCTGTGAGTTTGATTAGTCTATTTTGCCTCTTTCCTTTTTTGTTTCAAGTTCATAGCTAATCCGTTCGTCTGTCTGTCAGTGACCGTGATTGAAGTTGAGAATTTAATTGTTCTTGTGACTGTTCCAGATTTGTCACTGAAATGGCACTTCGTATTTAGTTGTCTTGCTCATGTAGTTTCCGGAGCTATGCTATTGTTTCATTGTTTGGTTTTTTTTCTTTGCATGGTTAAGTTTAGTTCGTCGAAGGAAAGGAAAGGAAAGGAAAGGTTAGGTAAGTTAACATATATTTTAGTAATCATAACTGGTTTTAGTCGGATTTCTGAGGGCTAGGCTAATTGAATATGAAAGAGAGCTAAAGGAAACCGGAGTGTGGATTTTTATTTTCTATAAGTTGAACACGATAGCAATGATGCACACTTCAATTTTCAGCCAATTGATTGATTTTCTTTTTCCTTTTATGGGTAAGGAACTAAGCTTTCATTGTGAAAAAATGAAAGCATGTGCAAGGCATAGAATAATAAGCCCACAAAAAGAGTCCTCAACTATAAGAAACGAGTCAAATCCAAAAGAACGATACCCAACTAGTAATTTCAAAAAACCCGATTAACTGATGTCCATAAAGACGCATTAAATCTAACGCCCTCCTCCTCTAAAAATCCTACAATTTGTCTCAAGCCATACTCCCCTCAAGAATGCGAAACAACAAGCCTGCCACAAGACTCTCCCTTTATCCTGAAAAAGAGAGTTCATCATGATCTCATCAATCAGAAGGACATTTCCTATGCCATTCCTTGGTGACCCCAAACAAACTAAAGCAACGACTCCAAAGGGAGTAAGAAAACTAGCACCCGTCAAAAGATGATCAAAACTTGGCCAATTGATTGATGTTATACATACTGAGTTTAATACATTACAGAGCCCCTCCCAGTTTTCACAGTTTGTTTAAATATAAATTTCAATTATGTTTGGATTTATTTGGTGCTATAGAAAAGGAAATCGAGTTTGACCTTTCATATCTGACTAAATTTGAAAATGCTGCATAGTAACTAAGTTTTCCATTTTTATTATGACCATTGAAAATGAAATGTATTTGTTGCAACAGTCATATACTATGCTTCACGAAGCTTCAACAAAACATGAGGGAGAACTTGAAGTTAGCTTTGGTTATAAATGCAATGGTAACATAGATGAAATCCGTGAGGTTTCCGACAAGTTTGAGATCCAGCCTGGACTTCAAAGGATCAGCAGTTTCTCTTGCTTATCTGGGGCTGCCTTGAGTGCAAATGCTACCCTAGCAAACACAAATATATGCAATGGGTTAATAGGAGAAGAAATTCTTCCGACCTGGGACTCTCCTAACTCCTTCCGTAAGGTTCCCTCATCACCTACTCTTTCAAGGTTGGATATATTGTCCACGTCGATGCAGAGTAGTCTGTCAAACTTAAGCTGCAGTCCATCTACCCCAACATCTGAATATGATTCATACTTATCGAAATCCATGAGTGCCCCTTTCGGAAGTGAAGGTTTCCTTAATGTTAAGGAAGTGCAAGTGGCAGGTGGAGCTGCCGGTGAGGACAGGGTCCAAGCTGTTTGTTCTGAAGAAAATGGATGGCTATTTTGTGGAATTTATGATGGTTTTAATGGAAGAGATGCAGCTGATTTTCTTGCTGGCACATTGTATGAAACCATCGTATTTTATTTTAACCTACTAGATTGGGAAGCTAAGAATGAAGCCTCCGACGGTTTGGACATGGATAATTCACATCCTCTGGATGATGGTAGCATTACTCATGAAAGATTTTGTCCTTTGAAAAACAATAGTAAAAATGCTTCAGATATCCACAGTGTATTCGAGAACCATTCATATGCCAAAGCAGGAATGGCAAACTATCCTCTGAGGCATGGGGTGCTTGATAGCCTCCAGCGTGCTCTTAGTCAAGCAGAGAATGATTTTCTGCACATGGTTGAACAGGAAATGGAGGATCGTCCTGATTTAGTCTCTGTTGGATCATGTGTTTTAGTTGTTCTTCTTCATGGAAAGGATTTATACACGCTAAATTTGGGTGATAGTAGAGCAGTACTAGCTACCCTTGACGTGAGAGGAAATGGGGGACTGAAAGCTGTCCAGCTCACTGAGAGTCACACTGTGGATAATGAACTTGAAAGAGCACGGCTACATCATGATCATCCTGATGATCCGACAATCATTGTTGGTGGGAAAGTTAAAGGAAAACTAAAGGTGACTCGTGCTTTTGGAGTTGGCTACTTGAAGTCGGTAGGTTACAGTTATACATTCCGTGCCTGTCAGTATGGCCATAATCTCATATAACACGAAATCATCTCTGTTTGTGTAGTGTAAGAATTTAATAAATAAAATAGCGGCACTGTCTTAATATGCTAGTAATTATTCAGGTTGCTTCTTTAAAAAGATAATAGTAATAATAAAGGATGCAGGTTGCTAAACTAAATTGAATTTTTTATTTCTGTCTTAAGTATTCATGCTAACCAGTAATACCTGCTTGATATTTTAGGATAGCTTTGCCATATCCATTTATGTTCTGTATACGAATCCACCACCCCAACCTGTACTTGTAAGGACTCTATCTATTTTTCTCCTGTCACTTCGGATTCCACCCGACCTTGATAAAAATCCATCAGCTCTGGACAAAAAAATCAATATGCATGACTACTTTATTGTATATAGGACATAAATTTTCAGAATGAAGTTGATGTGTTATCTATACTAAAAATGGTATTCATTTCTAGTGAAGCAGGTAACCTAGTCTGTATTGCTGGAAATTATTTTAGTCCATCATAAGTTGATTATTATACATTTATTTCCTCTGCAGAAAAAGTTTAATGATGCTTTGATGGGTATTCTTCGAGTTCCTAGCCTAATAAGCCCCCCCTATGTTTCCACTCAACCGGCATTGTCTATCCATAGGATATCAAAATCAGATTGCTTTGTTATAGTTGGAAGTGATGGTTTGTTTGACTTTTTTGGCAATGAGGAAGCAGTGAACCTTGTCCGTTCATATATCTTGAGCAACCCTACTGGTGATCCTGCAAAATTTTTACTGGAGCAGCTCCTATTGAAAGCAGCTGATTGCGCAGGTGAACTCCAAATCGTTTTCTGTAAAATGTTTGAATCGTTTCCCAATTTACATTTATGGAAGTAAAATTTTTCTTTTTATTGACTTATCTTTGGCATGATATTATCATGAATGCACGACAAAAAAAAAAAATAAATAAAAAAAAAAAATAATAATAATAATAAAATAAAATAAAATAAAAAAGGACAAACTTTAATGCTTACATTAAATGTCGTATGTTGACCATGGTTTAGTTTAGAGAGCTGAACTTAATCATATATGATGTTCTTAGCAGCTAGCTGAAGTCAACTTTTCAGTTTGTTTTGTTGTTAATTTTTTTATGGCAGAAGCTTCTTATGTATCTAAAGTTGAGCATTCCCTTCAACAGAAGGTGAATTCTCCAATCTTTGTTAGAAGATATAACATTAATTTTTTTTTGACACTATTGGGAAAGAAAACATAGAAGAACTAGGGTCTATTGCTATCATTTAACTCCCGACTAAAAGACTAATACTATGGGAACAAGTTGAGGTTGGACTTTGGAGTACCCTTGCTGCTGTAAGATAGTATCCTCTTAACTGTTTTCACCTGGGATACTTTTTTTTGGAGAGCTTTCCTTTAATATTATACAATCTAGTCACTATTAAAGGATACTGGCGTCGAGTACAAGTTCAGTGAAAACACAGCTCTTCACTTTTTATCATGGGTTTTCTTATATGGATTAATTCGATTTTCTTTCACAGTACATTTTATAGGTTTAGATAAGTACGAAGCCTTTAGGACTAGTTTGACTCATGTTGAACTTTGTATACAAGTCAGACCTAATCTTTGAAAAACATCAGATCTTACAAAGAACCAGGATAGTGTAGTGTATTATTGAAACCCATACGCCAAAGTTTTTTATTTTCTTCATCAACTACTCCATAAATAAGGTATGAGACACGGGGTGTTTTATTCATTTGCTCAGAAGTCGACTAATTTTGTGCTGATAATTTGCAATTTCAGTTATCTATTTGTATCCATCGGTGTTGATGATGTAAAAATTTATGTTTTATAGGTTTTAGCAAGGAAGAATTAATTACCATTCCAGCCGGCAGGAGAAGGAAATATCATGATGATGTAACTGTTATTGTAATCATCCTTGGAACAAATCAGCGCACCACAAGGGCATCTACTAGCATGTAAGCTTAAATTTGGCTGTTTTTGCTTGCTTTAGCTCATTTTTATTCCGTAGTTATACACTTGTACTCTGTAGTTGTAGTTCTCATTCCTTATTTATCTGAGTGAGTGACAATTGATTTTGATAGGGTCCTATATTTCTTTTCATTATTTAGCTCAAAATCTGATCAAAGAACCTCTTGTTCTCAAATCAGGTTCTTGTACCTTTACAATAAAATACATTTTAATTATAGTGAAGTCTCCATGTTCTTAGAGATGGTTTGCTGAAAGATTGAAGAATAGTTAAAGTTTGGATGCAACCTCGAAGGATTGTCTTAGGGTCTGAATGATATTACCGGAAATAATAATCACAATATCATTGTTCCTTCTCCATTGTGGTCAATGTCTAAGATAATGTTATACTATCTTTTTCAATATTAATATTGAAAAAGTGTAGTTTTGTTCTTTTACTTCCATTTAGTTAAATGTTGCATGTTGGATAAGGAATACAATACAAGTTCGATCTTTCACTTCCACATTTAAAAAAATGAAACTAGTGGACTTCTTGTAGGGTCTGTTAGATTCTGCATCTTATTTGATATTCACTTAGTTTTGGATCCCACAAAGGCTTGGCTGCTAAGAACATTTCCAGGTTTCGGCATTGACTTTTGTTTACATGTGGCTTTCCTAGTGATTGTGATGGTTTATGGTTCACTTCCCCCCTGTAAAGTTCGCCTGTAAATATCACAGGGAATTGTCATCATCTCTCTTCACTAGTTATAGCTGCTGAATTACACTTACTGGCAAACTGGTTGGTCCAAGATGGACAAAATACTAGGAAAAAATGGTCTGAGAATGCTAATACTATCATTTTCTTATGAATTGCTTGGGTCCAAGAAGATGGAAAAACTCTAGCAATTACATACTATTTTGACTTCTTTTGTCATTATCTCTATTTACCTTTTGCCGAGTTAGCTCTAGATGCTAACGTTAGATGGGCTTTGGATTTGAGTGGAGAATAGAATGTTAGTGAAAGCGTAACCACAAATGCATTATACTGTATGGGATATACAGTGTACATGGTGTAATATAAATTGATTTGTTCTAACTAGAAAAAAAATATCTCAAGATGAAAATTTTCAAATCAATAAACTTTTTGGGATGAAATTGAAATTGGATACTTTTCTAGATTACTTATAGTCAGAGTCATTAGATAGCATACTAACCCTGAAGTTCTTTTAACCTAAAAATTAGAATCACCCAACCCTTCAAAACTTTTCTACTTGTTAACCTTCTTGTCATTTAGGATCTCACTCATGTACATCTATACTCATCCTCAGCTGTTTTACTACATTAAAACCTGCACTTTACAAATCATCTTGTTTTGTCCTTGATTTGATATTGGCTGGATATTAGTAGATCACATGATGAAGCATCCATGGGCATTCTCTTCACTGAAATAATCCAGGTAGGCCTGTGACTTCGCTTGATCCTCGTAATTTTCTGTCTGATCATTTGAATATGAAAATGGAATCGGTGGGACACTGTAAAGAAATTCAGGGCCTTTACCTAAATGCGGCGCATTGTAATTTAAGCCCAAAGTAGGTGGAGGGACAAAACAACCTTTTGGACCCGTGTATATTTGTTGGGTCAGTGGGTTAGCCTTTTTGTGGCCCACATCTGGATCCACATTGAGTGTCCCATGTCCATTTTGGTGGTTTGAACCTGATTTATCACTAATACCTGGTTGCCCCTTGGTTTCCTTCTTTTCACCACTTTTCCCTGCACCACCTTTGTCTGGAGAACAACCCTCATGTCCAATAGCATTCTCCTTGGAGTCGGATGACCCCGCCGAAGGCCTTCTGGAAGAGCTTTCAATATTCTTAGACTTTTCATTCTGTTCTTTACGCTTGTTCTCGACAGGGGTTACCTTAAACCCAACCTTCTTTGCCGAAGCTTTATTAGTACCCGGACTTCTTGCATTTTCTTGGCTGTTGCCTTTGTTAGTCTCCAACGTCTTGATGAGTTGTTTCTCTTTTCCCCCTAGCTTTTCTGGCCATATTTCCGCATGTTTACCTGCTTTGGCCAACCTCTTGGTCAGCGTTTCAAGACTAACATTTCCAGTGACCGTGACTTTCTGTTGGTCTGAGTCAATGATAGTCGTATAAACACCTACAATATTAAGAAGGTCATCACTTCCAAAGCTTTAGACTAAGGGCCACTTGTAAAAGTACCTATTCCTATAATGGTTTAGCTCATGACTGTCGGTTAATTTTGTCACATTTGAAACCGAAAACAGTTAAAGTGAACAACATCAAATGGTACCATCAATGCTCTGAAGAACCTTCTTAACCTTCCTCTTGCACCCTTCACAGTGAATAGAGACTTTCAAGACCCAAACCTGTAAGGGAAAGAAGGGGATTAGCTGAGAGAGGCCTGAGGAGAAGAACAACCAAAAGAAAATTAAAAACTTGCTTAGGAAGAGAAGGCATTTTACCTGTGCTCTGAGTCGTTGTGAGGCTGCTTCAGAACATACTACAGCCATTGGAGGGAAAGTCCCAGTTCAGAAAGAGATGAATCACCAAAAACCTTCTGGTTCAGAAAGAGAGATTGAAAGTGAAACTATAAAGTCGACAAGCCATCGGTCCATGGCATTGTTATAAACATAATATTGAAGAAGGGAGTTCGTAAAGAGAACTGCTCTATCAAGAAAATGACAAAAGGGTAGCAGCTTTCCTAACTTTCTCCCCGTAATTATAGTGGAATTTAAAAGCAGGCTGCCAGGTTTTACTCTGTCCCAACAAATATCCTGGAAACTCTAAAACTCTTTTAAAATTTAAAAACATCATGCATTAAATGTTCTTTTTTATTTGCTGAACTACTCCCTCTTTAATCTAGATTGACCTCATTATTTAATCTTCCTCTGTAGCACATTTCAAGATTTATTGTTATTTTTCTCTTTCCACCCGATGTATAATACTATTATCTTCTCCCAATTGATGTCCCCTCCATTCATTCACAGCCCGTATATTCAAACTTGCCTTGTTGCCACCCTTCCTCTTCTATTTGGCATTAATGACGAATGGTTAATAGGGATTAAGGATACCAAGATTTGTCCGATGAGGGTTTTCCTTGTATGTAAACTGAGAGATCTTTGTCACAGGCATCTAGATTCCTTTTCTTCTACATTTTCTATTAGGTTTTGACAGAGATTTTAGTTTTGAAGTTAGGTTCGTTAGCCTTTGTAGTCTATTTCCTACAAGCATTTTTTTTAACTCCAAATTTTAGATGCTAGAAAAAGCTGTTCTTATCAAGTAACCTGTTTTCAGGTTTTGAAATCAATTAAGATTTCAAATGCAAATCCGAGAACAATACCAAAAACAACTAACACACCAGGCTTATTGTGAATGACTTTTCAAGTACTTAATGAAACTTTTAAGCACTTGTAATTAAGTCATTCCAAAGAGACTCATAATCTATAAAATTTAAAAAAATTGAAAGTATACTATGAAAAGTTATTAGATGAGTAGTCACAACCTAGCTACCAGTCCTAGAATCAGTAACAAATGCTTCCTAAGAAATAAATTTGTTTCTTCTCTCTCTTATGCATTGAATGACCCACATAATGTGACCTGGTTAGTACCATTCTTCTCCTCTCTCTCTAAACAAAAATGGCAATGACCTTTAGGTAGACGTGCGGCCAAGCATCATCATCATCCTTGAGTAAAGGCTTGTAGTTAAGATGACAACTTGATCCAGACAGCCCCACAGTTAGTAAACTTATTTGCAAAATTGCAAATAAGGGAAGAGAGAGCACTCCCATTTCCCCACGCAACATAACTTTGATTGACAGAGAAGTGAAGGTAAAAGGACAACACAATTAACAACGTAGATGAAAACAGCAAAGACCCTTAGCTTTCTCTGTGTTGCAGCAGTTCCCCAAGTCTTGTTGACATTAAAGTGGTAGGTGCTCTCATTTTCTGATCTTATTCTTATGTATGCACCATATTTACTTCTTCTCTTTCTCTTACAAAATCTGCAGTTTCTCATTCCCCTTCCCTTTCACTCTTTCTCAGCGCCCAACTTCCTTCTATTGGATTTTTGTATATAGTTTTGTTTTACAGAGCTATGGCAAACATTATGTGTTGCTTTAAATGATGTAAATATAGTTTGATTTCTTTTTAAATCACTGAGGTCCCCTTTGGTTCATAGATTTGGATAAGATGTTTGTATAAACTTAGGAGTTTTGGTGGTCTATGTTTGAATTATGTGGAGAAATAGGTTTCAATTTCTGGTTATCTTGAGAGATGGACTTTAAACATGTGTGTTTGTTTGTAAATGAAATATTCAGAGCTTCAAATGATTCCATCTTCAATCATCATATGAACCATTTTCAAAATATTATAGAGATAAGTATTATATTTACTATTATATATACATATCAATAAATTCTACTAAGCATGTATTAACTACCATGTCATCATTATCATTTCATTAGTTAAGCTAACATCAACGAACCATTTTAAAATCGATTTCAAATTCAAATTTTGAGAATCCAACCTGTTACCTTTGGAACTTCGACAACTAAATTCAAATCTCAATGACGAAAATTTAAGCATTCGAAAGCACTAAATAGAAATTAAGTTCAAAATTCGACCATCATTAAGTTGTTTAGAGAGAAGGATAGAGGTAGAGAATGAGCTAAAGGGAGATCTCATAGAACCCTCAATGGGAAATATTGAAAAGAAACCCATTACAATCATTGAAATTTAAACACAGAAAATTGTGGAAATCCATAGCCGAGAGAGCTGCTGCTAATGTTATCTTATCATGCAATGAAAAACTTACAACCTACATGATACAAATTGCCTCTTAATTTCCAACTTCATTCCCCTTTTCCTCCGTCGAGCCACGACCTTCCTTCGTTGCCTCGTCTGCATCTTCCTTGTCGCTGATTTCTGCTGGATGTTGATGTCGAGTCTCGTTATTGTCCACAGAAACATCCTGAAGCTGCCAAAGTTACGTAGTTTTCTTCAATAGTGGCTAACATGTATGGTGGTATGGGGTGGGTTGGTGGTCTTTTGAGAGAACTTATCAGCATATTTGAGTATGAAAATGGTTAGAAGATATAGAACTTACACCCAAGTTCCTCAGGCTGGTAGTCACGTCTTCTTGTTGCTGCTGAAGGGTAGTCCTTAGTTCTTGGAATTCCTACTTCGATGTTACAAATTTATTACCCTTCCAAATGGTATCAAAAAGTTTAAAAATGTATTCGATCTGTGAAGCATTACTTACCGTTCGAAGGTGCTCGACCTCAACATTAAGTGATTTCTTGAGTTCAGAGAGTTCCTGTACGAGGCATTGAAGATATATATCATTAGCAGACTACTTAAGGTCTCTTTGAACCTCCAAGAATCAGTTAACCAACATCATGTCTAGCATGCAGTAGCCGGCTGTCTGTATGAGCCACAAGATTTGATTACAATAAGCCACTTGGGACCAACTGGTTTAATGGGTCATGTTAGAACAATCAAACTATAACAGCCCAAGTTCACTACTAGCATATATTGTCCGCTTTGGCTCGTTACATTACGTATCGCCATCAGCCTCACAGTTCTAAAATGCATCCGTTAGAAAGAGGTTTCCACACTCTTGTAAGGAATGCTTTATACCCCCTCCAACTAATGTAGGATCTCAAAATCCACCCCCTTGGGGCCTAGCGTCCTCATTAGCACACGACTCGGTGTCTAGCTCTGATACCATTTGTAGCAACCCAAGTCCACCGCTAGAAGATATTGCCCGCTTTGACCCATTACGTATCGCCGTCAGCCTCACAATTTTAAAACATTTCATTCAGGAGAGGTTTCCACATTCTTATAAGGAATGTTTCGTTCCCCTCTCCAACCTCTCCAACCAATGTGAGATCTCACACAAACACAAATATCTTAAAAACTGGACAAGCAATACAAAATTCACTACTAATAACTTACACTGCGGTAGGTATTAACTTGCGTGTCTAACTTTGACCTCCAATTCTGAAGATCCTGAAATGCTCAAAACACAGGGAAAGTTAAGAAAATCAGAGGACAAAAACAACTAAATGAGCAAGAACATACAACTTAATCAGCCACACAGTTAGGGCATTGTAAATCTAGACTTCACCTGCTTAAGAGATTGAATTCTATTAAGCAACTCCGCTCTTGATTCGTTCAATTCCTGAGATCAAACATGTCAAATCTCAGAAGATCAGACCTAAATTGCAGCAATCTCAGTAATACATGGACTCTTTGTTAAATCACCACTAGACCCAAAATTTTAAGAACTTCAAACAACGAACAATTTAGTTCTCAACTATCCTACAATCGAAGTGAACAGTAAAATTCACAAATCAAGTTAATAAGCTGGAGAATTCAAAAGTCGGGACAAGAAAATAATACCGAAATTTTCGATCCAATGGGAGTTAGATTCTCATTTTTCTGTGAACAAAGAGGAACAGATACAAACATCAAGAACAGAGTAAGTAAATGTGTAAAAGAACAGATCAGGCACAAAAAGAAACTGAAAACGAAGAAAGTGAAGGGAACTGACAGCCGATAGAGGAGCTGGGGCAGCGGCGGAGGGAGAGGAAGAGTCGGCGTCCGCCATAGAAGCAGGGATCCAATCGAACCGAATCTGTTGAACTGAAAATTAGGGTTTTGAGAAGGGGATGGGTGAAATCGAAATTCAAAAAATGGAGGAAAGAGAAGAGAGGAAAATTAAAAGGAGATGGGTTCCAGTTTGTCGAAGATTTGAATTTGGAACCAAAACCCAATGCCACACTTCACCACTTTCTCGTGTCATCTGTACGGACAAGATGACCCCTTTTATTTATTTATTTATTTATTATTACGAATTTTATATATATATATATATATATATATATATATATATTTTGTTGGGTATAATTTCTATTAAAAAATGTAAAATATTATAATATTTCACGAGCAAAAATATAATATACTATTCTACCCATATAATTTTAAAAATTTAAATTTAAATTTAAATATTATAATATAGTCTTTTTAATACTGAAAATTAGACTGGGTTGAGAGTAGTAAATATAATCTCTTAACCTCTCTAATGACTAATCAAATTAATCATTTAAATTATTATTTTTAAATATATATATATATATAATATAAAAACTATGGAATTATTTTAATTTAATTGATTTTTTTTTTTTTTTATAGAAAAATGAAAGATTAATTTTCGTTTGAAGGAATAAAAATGAGATAGAGAGTGAGGGTGGAAACGGAGAAGTCTTCTCCATTCTCGCATTCTCGCCTCTATGAACATTCTTATTCTCTTTTTATTCCTATCACTTCATCTCATCAATCTTTTAACCAATCGACTGAATGACGTGTTCTTATAAGCCATGGTAGCGTCGTATCGCTACGACATATGTTCGTGGCACTACGATACAATACCGTGGCAAGCGATATAGCGTGGTGGTTGTATGGATGGACGGCATGAGAGTGGGCTCTAAATTCTTGGGTTGGGTTGGGTTGGGTCCATTTTGTAAGCTATAGCGCTGGGCTTGGGTGGGGTGGCCCTATTATATATGCATCTCTTCATGTACCTTGGTAACAAGAGTTTAAGGGTTGAACAAATCACTTATTCCCTAATTTTAAAAATTCACAAATAATTTTGTGTTTCTTGTATATCTACATATGAAACATCTCCGACCCGTTAATGGGTAGGCCGTTTTTTCAAAACCCCCCTTTAAAAAATGCATTGGATTTCACTCGACGTTCGAAGATCCAAACAAACAAAAAATGCACGTTACAGATAGAAGGTATGAACAGCCTAAGCCCTGTTGGATGACGAAAGTCACACATCAGCTAATTTAGGGAATGATCATGGGTTTATAATCGAGGAATACTATCTCCATTGGTTTGAGAGCTTGTGCTCAAAGTGGACAATATCATACCATTGTGGAGAGTCGTGTTCATGTAACGAGCCCACCACTAGTAAATATTATCCTCTTTAAACTTTTCTTTTAAAATCGAGAAAGGGTCTGACATTCACTGATCGATAAAAAACGTCAAAGAACTTTTGAGTTGATAATTATGGTCGACTACTCAATGGGACGGGACCGAGCATTGGCGCCCATTTCCATTTCCTTATCCAAATGGGAATAGGTTTTGAGCCATGCTCTCATGCACGTAAATCTCAAATATTTCTCTCTCAATATCTATTTTTATTATTATTATTATTATTTTCTTAAAGCAAACAAAATAAATAAATAGATATTCTTCGCCCGGATATGGGCTATCCGTTGACCCATCAGACTCCCCCTCTTATCGTCACCAGCCTGTGATGCATGGACGTGTCCTGTCAGTACACTTAACCCCACATTCCTCAATTACCAAATTACCCTTACCACGGTTAACTCCTTTTTATTTATTTATTTATTTATATTTTTCTTTGGCCTTCTCTGATCCTGCATTGCATGGCAGCCATTTTCATATTATCATGCATTAAAATGTTTTAATTTCTTTTAAATTTAGAAATTATTCGAGCGTTACAGAAAATAATAGAAATTGTCCACTTTAGCTCGTTACGTATAGTCACCAGCCTCACAGTTCTAAAACCCGTCTATTAAACAGAATGTTTCACACCGTTATAAAAAATGTTTCGTTTTCTCTCCAATGAGTGTGAGATCTCACAAGATACGATATTTTAACGAGTCGAGCTATCTCAAATCGACTTTTAATGGGTAGTCATCAGATCGTTGATACGACAATCTATCATACGTTAAATTTATGATTTTCGATTTCAACGACAAATTTACATATGCTTCAAACACACACAAACACTACATAAAAAGAGATGAAATAGAGAGCCACCAAAGAGGTATGAAACGACGTCGTGGCAACAATTACTGGGATTGCATGTCCTTAACTTGAAAAACATTACGATTCTTCACAACGATGTCGTATAAGTGTCTAGCCTTAAGCTTATTGAAGTCTGTGGGAATAGAAATGAGATCCACAGATGAAGGCTTATGGAATTGCATAACCTCGGAATCTTCGTAGTATACTTCCCAGCCTAACGATGCAAGCTTGTTTTTAAGTATTGGGTATGATGTCATCGCCTCGTTTGTCGGTTTGTAGATCAGAACTTTTCTCCGCCCTCCTGCTCCCGTCTCCGCCGCCCCCGCCCTCTCCACGAGCCGGATTACCCCGTTGTCGAACACCCAAACGCCCGACATTGTTTTTCCTCTCGAATCAGTTTATAAGCTTTGAGGAACAATAATGGAGTGATTGTATATATCTATGTATATATATATAGAGAGAGAGAGAGAGAAAGTAATCAGGTAGATGAACTAGGAGAGGTGAGCTATGGCAAAAGAACAAACTTTAATGCCATGTTTTTTTTTTTTTTTTTTNTCTCTGTAGAATTATTACATGTGAAAGCAATCAAACATAAAAGAAAGAAAAAAAAAAAAAAAAAAAAAAAGGGTTTTGATCGGAGTTTCGAGATTGAAACGTTCTTAGGCTCGATGAACAAATCATGATTCAAATTCCAAATTTGGCACTCGGTGATTTTAATATTCTCTGACGATATGAAAACATTACCTACTTGTCTCAAAGATTATGGACCAACATAAGTTTTTTAAGCTCGTTTTGTTCTGCTCAAATGTTTTCCTAGGAGGTGGTCACCCACGTAAAATTACTCTAATCAAAAGAGCTTAGTTTTAGATTTATTAGAATTCAGTGTCGGGAACGAAACATTTCTTATAAAGGCGTGAAAACCTCTCTCGTTTTAAAACCATGAGGTTGACGACAATATATAATGAGCCAAAAGCGGACAATATCTACTAGCGGTGGACTTGAACTGTTACTGTTAATGTTACAGTGTTAGTTCAGAGTGACGAATTAATAAAAAAAAAAAAATTGAAATTAAAAAGATTTCTTTTAATTCTATTTTAAAAAATGAAATTAATTATTAAAACCTAACATTTGATGATTGATACGAATTTTACAATCAAAATATTTTAGAAAAAAAAAAAAGTCATTGTTTTAAAATCTATAGGGTATTTAATTATAAGATATGGGAATCCATTTATTTTACAAAATTCCAAAATACTTTTTAAAAAATAAAATATAATAAATGTCTTTTTCAAACCCCACACGTGGGAATCTTTGTCTTTTGTGTGTTTGTGTTTTTTTAACCTATTTTTTGGATGCCATTTTCATTACTATTTTATTGTAATTAATAAATTAATTAAATTAGGATTTTCTTTTTTAAATCTAAATTATAAAAAGTATATTAAACCTTTTTTTTATTAAAAAGGAAATTTTTATTCTTTTGAAATTTACAATATTACCCACCCTTCACATTGAATTAAATTTCATTTTCTTTAATTTTCGTTAATTATTATTATTATTATTATATTAAAAAATGAATTAAGTAATTTGGATAATGTATTTTTACATGTGCATGTACTTGCAATATATATCTCCCTTTGAATATATTCAAATTAATATTCCGAATTTATCGAATTTTTTTTCAAGAATATATCATTATTCTTATATATATATATATATATATATATATATATATATGATAACTGTATGTTGTGAGATCTTACATTGGTCGGAGAAGAGAATATAATATTTTTTTACAAGGGTGTGGAAACCTCTCACTGATAGACGCGTTTTAAAATTTTGAGGCTGATGACGATATATAATGGACAAGAATGGACAATATCTATTAGCAATGAGTTTGGACTGTTACATATGTTCCCGAACTGTTTACTTTACATCTACGCATTATCTGTAAAAGCTACTAGAAATGTAGCGACAACTATTTGAAATATGCTCTGTGGAGCACGTAAAAGAAAAAAGGGATTGAAAGGGGCTAATGTCGACTCGTAAAGGGGCAAAGAAAACCCTAGGAATTGAAAGGTGAGGTCTAAAGGTGATGAAATAAGAAAAGAGAGATCATATTCGAACAGCCAATTGAAGAAAAGGGACAAGAAGAAATGTGTGGTGTGGAAGAGTTTAAAGGGACAAAACATGTTTGAATGTGGTCGTAATCTTTGTTCTTTTTTGCTTCTTCTTGAGGTATCTAAATGCTCCTCATTCATTTTCATTACAATCGCCCACCATTTTGCTTCTCCTTTCGTTTATTCTCCGGACCACTGTCGTCATGGGTTATCTTCTACACGGAATTTTTGTAGTTTATGAACATATTTGATCTTTGAGTAATGTAATGAACGGAGATTATATTGTCGTATTGGTTAAACTATAGGACTGGAACGTGTTGTTATGAGTGAATTTAGAATGAGGAATCGAAAAAATTGAGCATGATTGAGTTGGATTGAGCCCTAGATTCAACTAAGTCGAGGCTAACTAGTGCCCGAATTAGAATAACTTAGCCAAAGGGCCATTTGTTCTTTGGGGACAAACAATAAAGGGCTAAAAAGGCCCCACCTCGACCATGACCAACTAGGTCGAGGCTTAGGTGGCCATTTTTATTCTAGGGTTGCACTGTGCACGACCCCTAGCCCGAGGGATCCATATAGGCTTAGTCCGACCTCTTTGTCTCCAATCCAAGAGGAAGATCATAAACCCTAGATCATCTCAAGTATCTTAAAGTATCATTAACTTTTCACTCTCAAACCCTAAATTTGCTACACTGAATGCTATAGACGAAAGGTCAAAATCAATTAGCCTAAGAAAAAGACCAGTCTCGAGCCAAATTACATTTGAGGACTCAAATGGACTCGGGAAAGGAAATGTTCGAGTCATTGGCCCAAATTCACATGCTCGGTCTTGGTTGAGGTCGAGATCAAGCCTACCCATTAGCCAATATGGAATGCTCAATGCATGCCCAACCCAATTATTCGAAGCATAGCTCGATTTAACCACGAAACCTAAATTTGGATGCCCCAAATGAAGCTCTCTAATATAGATGCATCATGTTAGCGAAAGAGGAGTACCACATCAATATACAAATCCCTACCCCTCGAACAAATTTAATACATTTATTTAAAAATATATATATTCTTTTAAAATAAATATTATAGTATAAAGTTTTTGTTTCTAAAGCAAAGTTGTTGTATATTTGGGATTACAAATATTCATTGCCTTTGCTTTAAACATCACTTGACATGCCCATGTGAGCTCCACATTCTTCCTAGCCCACATAACCCAAAATTCTTTCATATATATATATATATATAACCAAGCCTATATGTGTGGTTAAATCAACCCGTTTTCAATTTTAATTTTGTGTTTAATAGATCCCTAAACTTTAAAAATTGTTGGTAAATTTTTAAACTCTTGATCTCACGTCCAATAAATTTCTAAATTTTTAATTTAGTATCTAATGGGTCTTTGATTTTTTAAAATTCGCTGATCTTTTAAAAATTAAAAATTAAAAATTAAAAGGGTAGAATACCATTAAGCACTAAATTCAATTTTATGTCTAATAGACGTTTTTAAAGACGTTTTTAAACGGTTAACTTAACTAGATATAAAATTAAAATTTATATTTAATAAATTAATTTTTTAAAAAAAATTAACATTTTCAATAATTTATAAGAAAGTAGTGTTCTCATTTATTTTATTTTATTTTATTTTATTGAAAAGAAGGACACATGTTGGGTCAAAATCATTAAAGAATGACTTTTATTTTATGTGTTATAAATGACGCCATAATTTATTTATATTTTTTACACAATAAAATTAGGTCATCAAGGTGTATAGAGGCGTGACTAAAAAACTTTACTTTAAAATGTATAAATCTTTGAATATATTCTATGTTTTGAGTTCATATAGATTCTTCACGTAACTATGTACATCAATGTAGACTCGATCAAGAATTTTATATAATTTTTGGAATGATGTTATCGTAGACGGTTTTGAAGGATATAATAATTAGGTTATTTAATTAATTATTAAGGATATGTTGAAACGATAAGTTTTATAGCTTTTGAATTCAAGCCTTTCGAGCATCTTCTCGTCTTCATTTCAATATAATAATCCATGTGTATTAGAGTCCACATCAGTTGGAGAGGGGAACGAAACATTCCTTACAAGGGTATAAAAACTTCTCTCTAGCAAACGTGTTTTAAACCATGAGGCTAACGTTGATACGTAACGAGCTAATGTAAACAACAGTTAGATGTGAGTTTTGATTGTTACAAATGGTATCATAGTCAGACACCAAACGGTGTGTCAGCGAAGACGGTGGGCCCCTAGGGGAGTGGATTATGAGAACGCACATATGTTGGAGAGGGGAATGAAGCATTCCTTATAAGGGTGTGGAAATTTTTTCCTAGCAGACGCGTTTTAAAACCGTGAGGCTGATGGCAATATGTAATGGACCAAAGCGGACAATATCTAATTGTTACAATGTGTGTCGGTTTCCATGTAAAAACCTTTAACTTACATACTAAACACAATGAAGAACTCAAAGTGGAGTGAGATTCTAAATTGTTCTCGATACTCTAATTAATAACAATAAGTGGGTTTGTAAGACAACACATTATTCTCTTAGTTTTTAGGGTTTGGCATCTTTGATTCTCAAACAATGAGCAAAGAAATGGTTTTTAAGATATGGGTTTTGTGAAGTGGTTGCCTAATCAAAAGGGAATATTGTGGAAATGTTCATATGAAAGGAATCTGTATAAATGCCTGAGTTTGGTGGTTTGCCTAAATTTTTTTTTGGTTACAAACAGATGGATCCAACTCCTGCAAAGGCTTTGAGAATAAAGTACTTGAAACCATTATTATAGCTACCATTTCTGGGTATCTATTCCATTGTTATATATATATTATAAGTATGTACTTCATTCTTCTTCACCATTTCTGGAATGGTTCGTTTCGAATATGTTTGGCAACCACTTTGTTCATTGTTTTCTAGTTTTTTTTAAGTGTATCACCATCTTTCTTGGTTTATATGAAAAATTTTGTTCCCCTCTCCAATCGATGTGAGATATCACAACCCACCCCCCTTCGAGGCCCAGCGTCCTTGCTGGCACACTATCCGATGTCCACCCCCTTTGGGGCTCAGCATCCTTGCTGGCACACCGTCCGGTATCCACCCCCTTCAGGGCTCAACATCCTTGCTGGCACACCACCTGGTGTCTAGCTCTAATACCATTTGTAACAGCTCAAGTATACCGTTAACACATATTATCCTTCTTGGGCTTTCCCTCATGGGTTTCCCTCAAAATTCTAAAACACGTATACTAGGGAGAGGTTTTCACACCCTTGTTCTCCGAGATCTCACATATTGTTCTCCGAGATCTCACATAAGGATAGAAAAGAGAGATGAATTGTAGACTTTCAATAGGCTTAAAAGGGTTTTGAATGATATCACTGCAATAGAACAATTTACATGTGTGAGGGCTCATCTCATTTCAAATAATGCTATTATCAAGCGTTTTCATGCAATAAAAAGTAAGACTTAAGGCAAGGTGGGCAATGTTGTCATGAAGTTAGACACGAGCAAGGCTTGTGATCGAGTAGTTGTGGTCAAAATGGCATTTCAGGAAAGTTGGGTGGAATTGGTTATGAGAATTCTAGCCCATAAAACAGGTCAAAACAGCTTTGGACATGAACAAGCACATGAGCCCAATAGCCAATTTTGAACAAAAATGATCCACAAAAACAGATTCTCAATATCAGTGTTTCATCTCCTTTCCCCAAATGGAGAACAGGATGGCAATCTATCTGTAAGAACAACCAACTCCTTCCTCTAAACCTGAACCCCTTATTATCCATCTCTCAATAAAGAAGTTTCTGATATATTTTAATTGCATCAAATTAGGCCTCCACCAAGTTGCTAACAGTTAGCCAAAAATACATTTTTGGTCTGAAAGTTTAAATTTGGTAATGGAAGAATTGTCTCTAACCTCCTATTAGTAAGTACAACTAGCAAATGGCAAATTTAAATAACTTAGTACCAGTTTTTTGATGAGGTGACCTTCCTCTCCCTTTGTTGCTCCTCCTTAGCCAGCCATCTTGCTCGACACGGTTGTCACGCAGCTCGTCTCCACTCAAATATAGTCACTGTCATCTCCGGCCACATTCTAGCCATCTGCTACTGGAACGCTGATCTAGAATGGAAACCAAGTCAGCTCAGATCTGCAAAATGAAAGAGAAAGAACACCTTTGCTCCAGTTCTAGATAGATCATTCTTAATTCCAGACAGATCTAGAGCAAGAAAGTATTTTGTTCTAGTTCTAGAGAAATGAACGTTGGAGGCTCCTTCATTTCGGATCTTATTGAAACAATGAGCTCCATCAGATAGCAGCACAATGTTAGGAAGAAGAGGAGTAGAGAAAACGTCTAAACACCCGAAAATATTATTGAACTCAAAATCATCTTAGTGTTGTCAAAGGACCCCATGACCATTTAAACTGATCTTCAAAACTCTAGGACCAAAAGTGTTCTTGAAACTTAAGACTAAGACACTGAATAGATTCTAATTCGAAACCAATACGTCGTTTTTGTCGTAAAATTTATACATTTTCAAATTTAAGCCAAAAACTTCTGTACAAACACAATATAAGAATGTATGAATATTGCCTAAAATTAAGTGGGTGTAACATCTAACGTCATAAGAGGAACCAACCCCAGAAAAAATAACCTCATCTAACAACAAGATTGCTCATAACTAGCCACCAACCAAAAGCACAACCCTTTATTCAAGTTTTGATTACAAAAATTGTGTATAAATTACAAACCCATTGGTCTATCTATCTATGCTAATGCATATTCAAGCATAGATTGCAATAAACAGGTAAGTAGCATTATGCAGTAATAACTTACAAATCTATATAACCTGCACTCATCTCAGCCAGACTTCTACAGTGTAAGCAGTTCGTCTTTAACACGTAGAAAACAGAGCAGAAACAAGTTTAGTAACTTTCTTCTTATGAAGAACCAAACTTCACATTGAGAAAAAATGAGAGAACACAAATGATGTTATGAAAAGAAAAGCACACCACGAAAGGAGCCCAAACAAAAACCTATACCATAGGCAAAAAATCAATAGCCAATTTTGAACAAAAATGATCCACAAAAACAGATTCTCAATATCAGTGTTTCATCTCCTTTCCCCAAATGGAGAACAGGATGGCAATCTATCTGTAAGAACAACCAACTCCTTCCTCTAAACCTGAACCCCTTATTATCCATCTCTCAATAAAGAAGTTTCTGATATATTTTAATTGCATCAAATTAGGCCTCCACCAAGTTGCTAACAGTTAGCCAAAAATACATTTTTGGTCTGAAAGTTTAAATTTGGTAATGGAAGAATTGTCTCTAACCTCCTATTAGTAAGTACAACTAGCAAATGGCAAATTTAAATAACTTAGTACCAGTTTTTTGATGAGGTGACCTTCCTCTCCCTTTGTTGCTCCTCCTTAGCCAGCCATCTTGCTCGACACGGTTGTCACGCAGCTCGTCTCCACTCAAATATAGTCACTGTCATCTCCGGCCACATTCTAGCCATCTGCTACTGGAACGCTGATCTAGAATGGAAACCAAGTCAGCTCAGATCTGCAAAATGAAAGAGAAAGAACACCTTTGCTCCAGTTCTAGATAGATCATTCTTAATTCCAGACAGATCTAGAGCAAGAAAGTATTTTGTTCTAGTTCTAGAGAAATGAACGTTGGAGGCTCCTTCATTTCGGATCTTATTGAAACAATGAGCTCCATCAGATAGCAGCACAATGTTAGGAAGAAGAGGAGTAGAGAAAACGTCTAAACACCCGAAAATATTATTGAACTCAAAATCATCTTAGTGTTGTCAAAGGACCCCATGACCATTTAAACTGATCTTCAAAACTCTAGGACCAAAAGTGTTCTTGAAACTTAAGACTAAGACACTGAATAGATTCTAATTCGAAACCAATACGTCGTTTTTGTCGTAAAATTTATACATTTTCAAATTTAAGCCAAAAACTTCTGTACAAACACAATATAAGAATGTATGAATATTGCCTAAAATTAAGTGGGTGTAACATCTAACGTCATAAGAGGAACCAACCCCAGAAAAAATAACCTCATCTAACAACAAGATTGCTCATAACTAGCCACCAACCAAAAGCACAACCCTTTATTCAAGTTTTGATTACAAAAATTGTGTATAAATTACAAACCCATTGGTCTATCTATCTATGCTAATGCATATTCAAGCATAGATTGCAATAAACAGGTAAGTAGCATTATGCAGTAATAACTTACAAATCTATATAACCTGCACTCATCTCAGCCAGACTTCTACAGTGTAAGCAGTTCGTCTTTAACACGTAGAAAACAGAGCAGAAACAAGTTTAGTAACTTTCTTCTTATGAAGAACCAAACTTCACATTGAGAAAAAATGAGAGAACACAAATGATGTTATGAAAAGAAAAGCACACCACGAAAGGAGCCCAAACAAAAACCTATACCATAGGCAAAAAAATGGCTCCAAGCATTTAGTATATTGCATATAACCCAACAAAGAAAATCCATTTCTAGTGAAGATCATTGTTGCTCAATTCACAGCTGTTTGATGATCAAACAAATGTATGTATTGGCCTCACGTGCAAACAAAATATCCGATACAACAATGAGAAGCAACTGCTCATTAAAGAAAATCTTCAATACAGTCATAAAAAGAAGAAATTATTAGTTTGCAGTAAAGAAATAAGCACTATCTGATCACTATGATATTAGATAACCCACATTTGGGCAACAGTTTCATCATTCACATAAATTTTAAACTTAAGCGACAATCAACACCATGGTGTGCAAAACTTACAAAATTGACTTGATTCATTAGGCAGTATATCAATTTGGTCTCAAAATCCTATTGACCAACAAACTTTACAAGAACAAACTCGAGTATACCTGGACCAGGAAGCCGATACCCAATAAACTCAACTCATCTTCATCTTGTTTCTTTAAAGCTCATCCTCCATCCTTAAATACTCTCCAATATCCGACTGATGGAGAACCACAATCCCATTCGGGTCCAACTTCCTACAGTCCTGCGTGGACTTCGCCGCAATTCCAAATCCCAATGGCACATCCGACATAGAATACACAACAACCCCATCACCGGGAGCAATATTTTCAGTAATCCGCCCTAATCCGCCTTTCAAAACATGGTTCCCATACAAAAAAGACATCTCAGAAGTTGGTTTAAGCCAAACCTTGTGCTTAGCATTGGAAGACAATAGCCCTAGCGAGTGAACAGTGAGATGAAAACTGCCGCCATGAGTGAACTTTCCGATGCAGGTGCCGAGAGCGACAAGGTTGCTGCGGGCTACGTTGGTAGCTCGCTTAACAAGGGAGTCACTGACGTAATATACCTTGTTCTTATGAAGGCGAAAGCAGTAGCGGCCGGGATTTGGCCCGGGCCCTTCGTGAGAGGGGTTCTCGACAATGTTCTTGAGGTTGTTACCGGTGAATTTGTGGAGCTTCTCAAACACGGCGGTGGTCTCTTTCTCGTCCAAGGGCCTCATCGTCGCCGAATCAGAGCAGAGGGGAACAGGTGGTGATGCAGTGGATTTGAAGGTTTTAGGGTTTATATTCATATAGCTTCCACTTTCTCCCCAAAAAAAATAGTATATATATGAATTATTTTTCCATTATTTTTTTCTTTATTGAATGACAATTTTCTGATTTATTTTTACCATAAATCGTATTTAAATTATTAAGATTTTTATTCTTTTAATTTTACCCCTTTATCCAATCTTCGAACAAATTTCACCTTCACGGGTCAAATAATTTATCGTATTAGAATCTTTGAAGATATTTATGTATCTAACACATCATTTTTAATGATATTCGTCTCATCGTTAACTACTCGAGATAGATAATGCATTATATTGTAAACTTCTTACCTTAGAAGAATAGATGAACCTAAGGTATAAATATAAATAACTATTGTTGGTATCATTGTTCTGTAAATAAGATGAGTTCATGTTTAGAACCCGTCAATGTTGTAGAACATTAAATTTTTTAATGATATTGTTCCTACCCGAGCAAAATGGAGTTATTTCCGACCTTTGGTGCCCTTTTTATTACAAAGAGTCCAAGACAACAGTTCAGTTGAAGTGGTCAACGACCATTTCTTCTAGATGGTTTGAGAAAGTTTGTTGACCACTTCTTCTAGATAGTTTGAGAAAGTTTCAACTATTATGATATGTACGTACAAGGGGCTCAAGCCATCAGTAAGATATCAAGATAAGCTAAAATTATAGCCTTGGGTCAATATCGACACGCGCCCAAGCCATCAGTAAGATATCAAGATAAGCTAAAATTATAGGCGTGCGTCAATACCGCTAAGGGGACAATTCCAAGTAGAGTAATAATTTCTCAAAATATTATTAAATTTTAAATTTCAGTAAAAGTATCAATTAATTGATATTAAATTGCACTTAAGAAAGTTTATTAATGATAATTTTATATTTCAAAATTTGTAGTGTTGAAATTCGCCACGTCAATTTATTTACCAACCTTTTTTACCATTCAATCCAAGTGGTAAAAAAATTAGTGTTCTTCTTCTTCTTCCACTGAAATTACCTACCAGTCCTTATCCGACCATTTTGGGAGAGGAAAAAAAAAAAAAAAAAAAAAAAAAAAAAAAA
>NC_036640.1:11047892-11217129 GCF_002806865.2 Cucurbita pepo subsp. pepo
AAAAAAAAAAAAAAAAAAAAAAAAAAAAAAAAAAAAAAAAAAAAAAAAAAAAAAAAAAAAAAAACTCAGAAATTCATGTTCTTGATATTTGAAAGTCAAGGAGTTGAATTTTCTACGAACCAAAATGGGAAGCATTCTTGGAGGTATCAAAATGATGCATAGAATGACGTGATTTTATTCAAAAGTCAAATCCACCGGAATCACCGAACCCGCCGTCGGCGGCGTCCGACACCATATCTCCGATCAAAATCCCTCCCAACAACCCTCCGACCAATCCAGCTCCTAATCCTAATCCCCTGTTGTTATTCTTGTTCGTCGGCGGCGGTGGATAATATGACGGGGCTGCCGGATATCCGTACGTTGGCGGCGGTTGGTATCCATATGCCGCCGGTGGCGGCGGTGGTTGATTGTATGCATACACTGGTTGTTGAAACGGCGCCGGCGCGTACACGCTGTAGGTTGGTGCCTGCACGTATGAGTCGTACGATGTTGCCGGTGAGTATGTTCTGTATCCTGTCGCCGGCGGTTGTGGGTATGCACTATATCCAATCTGCGGCAACGCCTCCTGCGGCGGAAGGACCGGGTACAAATTTGAGGGCGGTCGATAAGGTTCCGGCTGAGGAGGAGGCGTCGGCGGTAGAGGATGAGCCCCACCGTGAGCGAAGGCGAGCGAACTCGACTCTGGCGGGTAGGCGGCGGAAACCGGGTTGGATGTTTGAACATAGTCCGGTTTAATTGGACCGGAGGACAGATTATCCCCAAATTTAAAAGCGAAATTCAAGACCCCCTGGGGATTTCCAGACGGTTTCCTCACCTGATAACTAAGATGTTGCATCGAATCGCCTTTGCCGTCACCGGTGGAATCTAGAAGCTCCTTAACCGGAACGTAGACCTCGCCGATATCTCTATCGCCGAGATTCCGTTGACATCGAAGCTTGAAAACGAGGGTGAGGCGGTTTGCCCTAGCGGCGGCCTCATCGATCGCGAATTTCACAGAGAAATTCCATATCGGGTGGCTGCCGCCTTCTTTGTCAACGGGAGTTTTGAATTTCTGGGCGGATTTGGGGATGAACTTGCCGGAGGCGTCGGCGGTGAGGAGCTTGACGACGGCGTAAACGTCCATTTTGGTGAGGAGATTGACGTTGTTGAGGTCTCCGGCGGAGACGACCTTGATCTCCATGGATCTTTCCATCTTGGGAGATCTTTTTGAATGGAAATTGAGAGAGAATCGAAGATCGGGGAACGGGGAGGTTGAGAAAGATCGGCGGAAAGACGTGGCAGACTAAGGGGCGAAGATGAATTTGATGAAGGATTGAAGACTCTTTAGGTCAATGGATGAAGCGGTGATTTCAACCCTTGGATGGTTCTTCGAAAATCGCCCTATTTTTTTTTTAATTTTTTATTTTTAAATTAAATAACTTATTAAAGAAAATTGGATTCTACCTATTTTATTTTGTTTTTTCCTTTTTCTTTAAAAAAAATATATTATATTATTTTATTTTATTTTTCTAGGTAATCATAGTAAATAGATGAGATGAGTACGTTATTATCAAAATTAGGTAAATGTCATTATTAGGACTTTGGCTAATGAAATATTATACTATTAATTCGATTTCAAATTATAACATTTAGATTAAGTTTTAAAAAAAAAAAAAATTATAAATCACAATTTTTAAAAGTTAAAAGTCAAATATATGATCTGTATATGACGTGTTCGTAAATACATGTCTTGTTGTATAAATATTTAATATTTTTTTTAGTTCTTGAAATCGAAGACATTTTTAAAACTATAAAAAAATATATATATATCAACTTGCGTTATTTCTTAATCATAGTTTAATTTTTTTTTAAAAAAATAAAAATATAAACCATTAGCTTACAAAAACAAAAACAAATTTTAAAAATTATTATTATATATATTTTTTAAAATTTTGACTTGAATTTTAAAATAAATAAAAGGTGTTCATAACTTTAATTTTAAAAAATTAAAAATCAAATAATTATCAAGTTTTTTTTTTTTTTTTCAATTTTGAAAATGTCATCATGATTTTTTAAAAAAATGCATTAAATTTAAAAAATAAATATGAAATGGAAGAGACTTGGTCTTCCCACCTAAAGTTCTTCTTACTCATAATTATGATTCATACCAACAAATATCTCAACTAAATTTAAAAAAAAAATATATAAATAAATATTATATAAAAATTATTAATCTCAATTAATATCTAATTAATTCAGTCACCAACAATTCATTATTATAAAAAAAAAAAAAAAAAACTCAACAAACCAATCAAAATCAAACAAAATCCAACGGTTTAACATTAGTAGTTGCGTCTAAGTTAATCCACATTTATGGTTGTTTCTTTGTCTAAATCTTTTGTTTTTTCAAACACAAATAAAATATAACGTTATCCATCTTGCAATCCAAAGGTAAAAGGATAAGAATTTGGTACCTGCAGTATTGGCAATTTAGCTTCTGGTATCTGTATGCTCTGAACAGGAACAGATACAGCAACCTTCTGCTGTTGATTCTGAGATCTTTGTCCCTACCCGACCGACGTTTTCTTTTGTATTTACATTCGTCGTAGACGGATTGACGAGCTAGAACAAGGGTCAGCTTTATTTCTGAGGGTGGGAAGATGAAGCCATTACTCATGAGACAAGTTCTACTTTCACCACTGGACACTATACAGGTGCAAAACATAAGGGAGTTTGAGAATGGAGCAATCGAAGAGACACATCGACCAAGATTCGAACTGATGAGATGCAACTAATTCAAGTTCATATGGTAGAGAGGCTTAGTATCTGAATTTCCACAGGACGAGCAGACGACGGCCATGGGAGTTGCAAGGTGACTCGGCTCACCACGAGGCTTCAATAGATTAGTTTGAAATGAATCGAATATGGTTACGAAGTATCATTCGATCTCGTGAGAAAGTAAGCCTATATGGATACTTCTCTGTCAGATTAAACTTCCAGCTTATGGAACATGTTAGTATTGTCATTGCAAACACTACTTTCCCTGTCCTCTAATTTGAAATCCACAATGCCATTTCCAAACTTATCTAGGTGTCTCACCTTTGCTGCATGAGCGTGCTGGGAAGAAGTCCCCAACATATAATTCTCCTCTAGAAAGACATCCTTACTCTTTCGCTTCTGTTTTACATCCAATAGTCCTAAAGCATGAGCTTCCAAAGCTCTAGTGGTTGGAGGTCGGTTTCGATTACTTTGTCTTCGAGAAATCATGGACGAGTCACGTTCTGAAACATCGAGGCTCTCCGAACACTTATTTGGTCTAGTTTTCTGTCCTTTTACTTCCATGGTGGAGCTTCCATGGCTGTCGGAATCTTGAGGAATAGGCAAATTAAGATCAATCAAAGTACGAGGTACATGTCTACTTCGTGGTGCTTCAACAACAGTAGGATCATCCACATAACTAATAACTGTACTTCTCTTGGATAAAGAAGACAGGGGCAGATTATCAACTTGAAGGAGAATATTGCGGCTTAAATCATAATGATCAGATGAACTGTGTTCCTCTTTTAGCTCAGAATCTGTGAATATTTTAATTAGATTGCAGCTTACTTGTTGACCGCAAGTGTTTAGTTCCCAACTTGCGGAATTTGGCTTTCCCTGACTCATTTGGTGCAGAACAGCCTCTCTTTGTTGGCTATCATTTGAAGACACCTTGTTTGAAGAATTACCTACACAAGTTTCCTCATCAATATGAACTTTTTCATCCAAGCTGATTCTTGTGCCTTTGGAAATGTCGCTTACTTCCTTATTAAAATGCATAGTGTTATCAGAATGAGTATCATCCATTGAAATCTCTGAAGAAATTTGTTCATCATCTTCAAACTGACTCTTGGAAACATAGGTATTTATGATTTCAATTGGCAAACTTCGTAGTTCTCGAACTTTGAATGTGCTTCCATCAGCCAAACTTGTATCAACAACCATAAATTTCATTGTATTTGTACTATGAACGGGCGTTCGTGGCTTAAGATAACAATAACGCTGCTGACCAGACGACTCGCTCTCTTCCTTATCACTGCAGTTTTTGTCGACAATGTCGAGGTCGAGAAGCGCAGGGTCGGAAGCAACCTTACTCAGGACGTCACTAATGGCGTCATAGTAATGTTCTCCCTTAACTTGTTTTCGTCTGCAAAATTTTTTCACACCAGGGATCAGAAACACCAAACCGTGCTTTAAACCGACAGTACCGTAATTGTTAGCCTGCTCAGAATGCCAGCCTTTTGCTAACAAGCGAGGCCAAACAGCCTCCCAAAAGAGGTCACTTGATCGGGCTTTGCTCAACCTGAAATCTCCTGTGAGAAATTTGACAATTTCAACAGGTGTAAGTGTGGAACATGCTTTGCCAATTGGTATTTCTGGCCGGGCTGGATGAGCATGATTAGACTTAACTGGATCCATGGCAGTGCTGGTAAGATCTTGTTTTCCTTTACCAATTCCAACAGCCTCTACAAAGGCATTCAACCCAACTGTAGCTTTCAAAGAGAATACATATTCCTCCAGCCGTACTTTACCCTCAATAAATCCCCTACAAACCTGTCAATGCATCAAAACTTGAGATAAGCTATAAAATTTCAGGCGTCTGCTGAAAATTTCCAAGCAGGTCAAGACTACATTAACAACAAAGAAACGTCTATTTTACACTAACATAAGCTATCAGTAACATAGGAATCAAGTAAAAAATGCAAGACAAACCACTCGTTTGACAGGACATTTTTCTTATGTCTCTGTGCCACATATATTGTTCGATTGAGTTCGTTTGGGACGACTGTAAAGTAAGGGAGATGAGCAAAGCTACGAGACCGATAGGGAGAGTAGCAGAAGTCAAATGTTAAAGAAAGTCTATTAGCACCACATACCTCACAATAGTGAATAAGTTATTGAGGCCAAGAGTATATAAACCATTAGTAAGATTGAAATAGAAATGTATATATTGATTCTTTTGTGCTACAAAATCAGAGTATATCAACTTACCTCCACTAGGATATTTTGCTTTTCCTCTGACAATGAGGACAACAAACGAGATGACAATTCCTGCTGCCTCCAGCCACTAAATAACTTCTGTCCACATATACATTTCTTGCCTCTTGCTTTACGACATACCGTCCATCTACGGTATTTCTCGGATCCATAAAATTTCCCATAATAGAATGAAAGAATATCACCCATCTGTTTAGTTCCAAGAAATTTCTTCACTTGAATGAGGTTCTTACCAAAAATGTATAGTCCAAGGAGAAGACTCGCCATTTCTACGTCGCTCCAGGAATCATAAGAGGAATCAGGAATCAACCATTGACCATTACCAACATTGCTTTCTTTCATTTCCATCTTCATTTCTTGTTGAAGCCGAAAACTTGTTGAATTGCATGAAGTCGTTGCACGTTTCGAATCCTTATTTGTCATGTCATCACAAGATTTAACTTCTTGAGTTTCTGAAACATCCTGTTTCTCAGTCACAGTCGGATGTTTACTTTGGTTTGATGCCATAACAAAATTATCACTGCCATTATGTTGCTTCTGTTTCAAAATCTCAACGTCATAAACATATGCTAATGGTGCAGGAAATCCAACGTAAATATCATGCAGACCACCAGCTTGAATTTTCAAGAGCCCAAAATCATCTGATTTGACCACAAGAGGGGGGATTATTGCCTGGTATTCGTCCCCAATTCGAGGAAGAGCCTCGGGTTCTCCAAAGTCATCCCATGTACTTGAAATTTCTGGAGAAACAGACTGCTCATCTGACATATCCTTGCCGCAAGTACCTTGGTTTTTTATTTGAACAACGTCCATCTGCAAAAGCCATTCACAACATGCAAACCGCTTGACCATATCTTTTTATCTTTACTGATTCTATAATTAGCATATCAAGAAACATTAACCTTGCAAGATTTTATCAAGCATGAACGAGTATCCAAATAAGACATACGTTCATTAGCAACCAATTAGATCCACCCAAGTAATTAACCAAAGAAATAGGATTTCCAAGAAACAAATTCCAAGTGCAAAAACCAATGCAAAAGAAAAACCAGATCGAATTCTGAAGTTGCTATTTCAGAAGAACACAGAAATTTTTTCGTCAACACCTACCATAACAAATCATGTTCAGTCAAGTGGGAAAACACAAAATTTAGAGATAAAAGCAGCGTTTCAAATAATCCAAATTAATCAAGGAACACGATACAAAGATCTCTACATACATTTTTAAAAGAAAAATCCCTTAAAAGCAAAGGAAGAGATACGCAACAGTACTCCAAACTCAGTTCACCGCAATCATATCCAGATCCATATTTTGAACCCAAAGGAAGAATCGAAACAACTACACGTCCCCACATTAACAGACTTAAAAAGTAGCTCCACTCTAGACTTAAATATTAAAAAACTCCAGAAACCTCAGATACAAGCAGCAAAAGAACAGCCCCAAGAGAACAAGAAAAAAGACTGGATTGCAAACAAACAAACAACTTCAATAAAATACGTTCTCCGAGATTATCTCAATGTGATCTCACAAATTAAAGGTAATCTACTCAAGAGCTCTCGCTAACACTGAGACAAAAATCGAACAAAATAAACACAGCAGAACAAAATTCAAAAACCGGCGTGAAATTTCTTCTGCCTTTACGAAGCGAAACCATATTGTATCTATGAACTCATGAGATAGGTCCTCGAGTTTCTTCAATCCATATACGATAGAGAATCAAACGTGAAAAAATTACAGAAAACGAACCACCACGAAACAATCTACGAGTACTCAATACAGTATAAAACGCAAATACTCGTAAGAAAGAAGAACTGTACCTGGATTATGGCAAGGCTACGCTTTCATGGCGAAAAATCCAGAATTGAAAGCCGAGACAACGACGAAGACAGTATATATATAAGAAGAAGAAGAAGAAGAAAATAAAACGCGAACTGGTTTCTGTGCTTCGGAGAGAGAAAATAAATATGAGAGAGAGAGAGGAGGCTGAGGTCCATTTCGATGGACGGAAATAAGTTCTTTCCACGCGCGTCGGATGGCGCGTGAATCAAGTGGCGCGACTACCGTCTACGGGCGGGTCCATGGGAAATAATCTGTACGGCAAATCACATCTTGCCACGTCTGCTGAATGTGTATGTTACGGCGGAATTTAACGCCCTGGGGAGGTTTTACTTTTGGAATATATGTGGCGGGCGGCGGAGAGGTGTTGGTGCACTCGCGGAGTAGCGCGTGGAGAAGTAAATCTGGCCTTTTATTTTATTTTATGGTTTTGAATTTTTATTTTCTTCTAAAAAATGTTTTGAAATGACACATTGGGCTTTTTAATTAAAAAGTTAAAAACATTATTAAATCAAATATTTTTAATTAACAAAATTATTACAAAATAGGAAAATATTTAAAAACTAAGTTTAAAAGCATTATTCAAAAAATAAAATTGTCCCTTTTTTTTATATATATATAATTTAGTCGGATAAATGAAATATAATGGATAAAAGGTTTAAAGGAAAATTAAAATATAATTTAATAAATGCCATTGGACAGATATATATTAATACGTATTATAATTATAACTTATAAATAATATATGATTTACTTCTAAACGATGATGATTTGGGAGGTTGTTATTTGTCGATTTAATAAATATTTAATTATTAAAAAAAAACGTTTTCGACCTAATATTTTACCATTTAAAATTAATTTTTGCTTTTTTTTTTTTAATTAAACACTTTTGTAGTCATTGTATTTAATGTTTTTTGTCTTTTTATATATTGGAATCGCTTATGATTCACGTTTAATAAAAGTTTCTGCTTTTTTTTTTCCGTTAAAAATTATTTTTTGTGATTTTAAATTTTTAAAAAACAATTATCTCTTAAAAAAATAAAAAATAAAAATAAAAAACGCCTTTTATATTTATTTATTTATTTAATGTACTGATTATTAGATTTTTGTAATAAAAATAGAATTTAATGAATTTATAACAAATGCATTTGCAACCTCTTATTCTTTGGAGGTCGTTGATGACGAAGGGTTGTTTTTTTTCTTTAACGAAAATTAGGGTTTTATTGATGTTATTCGTTTTTATCGAGCATGATTGATGGGTTTCATTTTATGTATTAGAGTTATAACTCGGTTACGTAGGATCGTACTAATCATGTAAGATATTCAAAAGTGACAAAACCCTGCCCGATAAAGGATTTCATTCTTATGAATTAAGTAATACCTTAAAGCTTCGATTATTTATTTTTAAAATTAATTTGAGAGATTATATATATATATATATATATATATATATATATATATATATATATATATATATATATATATATATAAACCAGAAAATGGTTGAATTTAAAACAAAACCTTTTAAATTTGAATAAATAAATTTATTTTATATATTATAAAATGAGTTTTAAAAACAGCTATTCAGACATATTTATGCTGCATTTTTTGTTTTGTTTTGAATAATAATTATAAAATAAAAACAGCTTGCCGACAAAATAATATTAATAATAAAAGAAAAACAACTATTTAAAATTCGGCTTGTCCCAGAGGCGTTGATGGGCTTGAAGGTTTGATGATGCTAGGCCCAATGCTTAGCATAACAGTTAAGTTAAATGGGCCGCAGTCCAGAAGCCCAAGTATTGAGCCATAAATAAATAAATAAATAAATAGAGGGGAAAAATCCTTTTTTATTATTAAAGTTAAATAAATAAAAATCTCCTAAAGTTTGCATAAAAATAGGCATTCTCACACGTGTGAACTGCACATTGATATTTCGGGAACGAACATGTTCACCTGCGTTAGCTAGCAGTTGAATTTTCTCATATAACTAACGGGGAGAAATCTCTCGTTGTTCGTCTATTACTTGTTTAAACATAGCTTTTTCACCTCATCCCGGGCGTGTTCCTGTAGAGCCCTGACCCCATTAAGTAAACGAACGTCTCTAATTAAAGTGTCGGTAAGGACATAAGTTATCATATCAATAAAGTAATTATTTGAGCATTGATTAAGACGTTATATTTTTTGTCAAGAAAGTAATTCTCCGTGCATTGTACACGTAGCTTACTGAATCAGTTGCGACACGGATGGGAATACGTGTTCCGAAAGATAGGGTCGAGTCTGATACATCAAACGTCTATTCAATATCTGTGTACGAGTCCACGATTACTACACGAGATGAACCTTGGTTTGGTGAATTGAAGTTGGCTTTAGGTGTAATAGGACTCATGGTTACTCCGCGCGATCGTATACTGAGGTGGTCCCCGCAACGATGCGAGCCGGAACTCGATTTAGAAAGATTATGGGCCAAACGATTATTATTAATTTATTATTATTATTGGTAAATGGTAAAAATTAAAGGATGAAAATAAAGCTTTAATTTTTGTAAATTTTAATGATATTTTATTATTTGCTCAATTAGCTTCTTCCTCTCGGACGGTTCCGCCATTGAAGAGTCTCTGAGAGTTCTTTTGGCGCCAAAGGTTCGTGCTCTATCTCTCTCAGAGGGAAAATAGTAATCGGTAATCATGAAGATGAACAATCGTGGGAATACATATGGTTTAATGAAAAATTTAGGAAGTTTAGATGAGATGCCATTATTCATATTGAAATTTCTACGAAATTTGCAGGCTATTGATGGAACATCTGGCCCAAACGCTCCGCAATGCCGCGTCAATTCGTTACAATGCAGTTTTTGAGGTGAGGTTTTTACGGTTGTTAATTTTCGCGCACGAATCTTTCTTATTTTTGAGATATGAACGAACAGTAATGGTCGGGATTCGAAATGAATGAAAAGCGGCATGTGCGTAGGATGTCACGAAACGTGAGGGATTGCAATTGTATGGAGTAGTGGAAGAAAGAATGGAGAAGTTAGTGAAGCAAAATTGACGGTCCTCTTCAGATTCCCAAATCATGAGGTATCAAAAGGCAATTAGACAAATAGTATCTTGCATCTTTGAATTTTTCTTGTGAAATTTAGATCATGAATCTCAATCATTGAAATAGTCATGTTTGACTAATGCAACTCAATAAAGTTTCTCGAGGGTGGGATTTTGGGGCCCGAGTTGAGATCATGACATCAAGAAAATAGTTCCTGTGAAGGGTTATTTGACGTTTCCACTATTACCGATGGAAATTAGAGTGAAATTAAAACGTGAGCATTGGATCATCTCTTAGTGGGTTCTGGTCCTTTTTCACGCACAATAACTGCAGCCACATTCCGATGATTCTTTGGTTCCCTTTCATGATCTGTTTTCCTCTGTTCGGAAGTTTTCTATGCTTTTCTACGGTAGACCTTTTATTTATGTATCATGAAAGAGATATATACCACCTGAAAGTTTTATTTTCTAATTAACATGATAATTAGCTTCTAGTTTGCATACTAAGACATGAGCTAATGTCCATGATAATTTTAGCATTCATCTGATACACATGATGCATTTAGCAATCTTTTAGGTGAAATTGATAATGAAGTTGGATGGTAATTGTGGTATGATAAGGAATTCTTCTGCTGCAACCATTTTTTAATTGCTTTTGTTGACTGATTATGACTGCTGACATTCATCATATCTGTATTGGCACTAGCAATATGAACATGACAGCATGCACTTTGTTCATCTGGACCTCGCTATTGATATTTGTACTTGTCCAAACCTTTCATAATTTGTTAATCAACAAGAGGAATTTTGTCGTTGATTACCTTTAGCTTTTAAATTTATTATGCAAAGCCTTCGCCATTAACTCCGATTGAAGCTCACCATCTAGAACTTTAGTTTCTTGCCAATAAAGATAAAAAGTCCTCTTCATTAGGATTTAGCAGGTTAACAACAATTATAATTTAGCATTAATTTGAAGTCATAGCTATCCAAATAAAGTTTTACATCCTATATTTTGTGGTAACTAAATTTAAAGTTTAAGGATATCATTTAAAGCTTTTAAAGTTGAAAAATGGTGAGGATACAAGGTTTAAAATATGAAGATAAATAATCATCATATAGCCTCATCTTTCAATTTCTCCATTTATTTTTTGACTTTCGAAATTTATTTTCTTTTCCATCTTATGTATGCCATTCACTAGAAGAACGCAAGTATAGTTATCTTCAACCAGATGTATTAATTTCAAGATATAGGATTTTTCTATGACAATAAGATGTTTTAAAATTATTTTTTTCTTCCATTGTATAATTTGTGTTTTTCCCTCCTCAAATACTTGTTAAAAAATCACCGACCAAAAAGTTCGTTGACTTTGGATCCTTGTAAAATTAAACCTCAGGATGTCACTAGAATGTTTAACTCACAACTTACATTCTTCCATCTCTTCCAAGACATTGCATCAGATATGTTGGTCTTTGCATGTGGGCTCTTATCTGCAACCACTCTGCCCATTGAACTTTTTCTAACCAATGGATACACTACTACTTTCATTGGCACTCTCTGCCAATCTCTGATTTAACTTGTGGTGGATGAAACACTGTTTTACTAACCTGCCAGTCTTCGTGGTGGGTCAGTATGAAGCCATTATTACACAGGCTCTTTTGATTTGTTTTTTCAAGCCATTATTATATTCGGTCTGATCATGCTTTGCTTTGTGGACTACTTGTTCTTAGCACTAAGACCTAAATTAAACATTAAGAACAAAAAGGAAACTAGTGATATGGTTTGTGCTTCAATTGAAGCACTTGATGTGAACATATTCATATTCTATGAGCTCTTTTTTGGCCACCATCTAGACGTTCTCTTGCCAAAATAATAATCATAGAGGCCTCGTCCATTAACTCTGGTGGGGATATTATGTTGTTGGTTCCCACATGTATCTTCTCGTATGTAAGAATCTTGTTGAAAAGGGACATCTTCGTCGTGTTACTCTTGTTTTCTTCGAAGTACAGCTGCTATTTGATTGAAATCCACAAAGACAGACATGACTTGACAAGAGAAGCGTCAAATCTTTGAGACACCCAACCAAATTGTCAAAACTTACTAAGCTTAACTAGGTAAGAATTAACCGTGACAGTAGAATCCATTTAAATTGAGAAATAAGTAAAGACATGATGTACATTCTGCACGTTGACTGATATTTTTTTCCTTAATGCCAACGTCACAATACTGTTGTGCTAAATTCTATACAGTGTCTGGCATTGGTATCCCTAGGTGGAAAGTTAGTGGATGCTTTAGCAGGAGTTTTTGGTTGGAATCTTCGCAAATTCCAGGGTTCTTTTTCCCTGTAACTTGTTCGTTACATAGTGCTTACTGTATTCTCCATGATTATACCTTCTATACTTGCATGGGTTTTTCTTGTCCACGAATTCTGGCATTGGTCCAAGCTCTATGTCATAGCTAGGAGCATAAAATGTGACGATAGAAAGTCGGTCACTGTGCTTGTGAGTCACTGCTCTGTGCTCCACGCTTTTGAACCTTCCATTTGTAACAACCTGCATATGTATCAATGAGAAAGGAGTTAAGTTTCCATTTTGTGATATATCATTTCTATTTTTAGACAAAGATTCATTAGTACCTCCATTGTGTCGCCAATGTTGATCACAAATGCATCTGGGATGGGTTGAACAGGAACCCACTTGTCGTCCTTAAGGATCTGGAGCCCTACTGAACTTCCCTTTCCTTGCTGCAAAACAGTTAAAGCACTTCCATCGGAGTGTGGGCTTAGCCCCAAAACAAGATCTGGTCTCGAACACGGTGGATAGTAGTTCATCCTTATTGCCTGTACAGCCACCCCAAACGCCTCTTCAAATAAGTCTTTTTTAAGGCCAAGGCCTAAAGCTATGTACTTCAATAGATTCTGGCAAAGCTTTCTTACTTCTTTTGAGTAAATCTCCACAGTATTGCTGNAAAAAAAAAAAAAAAAAAAAAAAAAAAAAAAAGGGAGGTGTATAGTACTAAGATACTGGATGGTTAATACAATGGGAACAGTATTTGAAAAAGAACAACCGAACACCCACCTGAAGTTAGTTGGCTTCTTTGGCCATAATAGAGTGTTCCTTATAGAGTCGGGTATAACCCCTAGAGCAAACATGTTACACCAATCCAGTTTTTGGTGCTCTGAGAACACAAATGCTTGCCCATATCCTTGAACTGTGCCCGGTGCCATTTGGTACTTTTGTTTCTCTTCCAAAGGTAACCTGAAGAATTCCATTGCCTTCTCCTCTATATTTTCTAGTAGGTTCAGAGCAATTCCATGATTGATTACCTAATAGATCAACAGGGCATTAGTCTCCATAGCCTGCCTTAAGCTTTGATTGAAATGGAAACAAATAATCAGTTATTACCTGAAAAAATCCCCATTCCTCACATGCAGAGATTAGGTGCAAAATTTCATCTCTGTTTCCTTTTAGAAGCTTGGATAAATCAATAGTGGGAATGTCAGAGGATGAGATTAAAGCTGTTGCTTGTGTTGGCCTCTCTTGTATGTCCCTGATAAATCTCTGGGGAATGGTGTTAGGCTTAAACTTTCTGAGTTCTTGTACATCATCAATGTGTCCTACGTTGATTGGAGAAATAGGTACTGGAGCCATAGAGAGTGGAGAGTTGGAAACAGAGTTCTGAAGAAGTTAATTTAGATGAAGGTTGAAACTCTTGGAAGTCCAACTTGGAGTGCAAGTATCCCTACCCCAAGGTGAGCCCCTATTTATAGAGCTAGCCAAGCATACAAACTGAGCTACTTGATGCATTATTTCCTTTTTAATTCTTTATAATATATTAGAGTTCTATCTCATACATACACATACACACACACACATATATTAGTCTTAATGGGGACATTGGAATTTGGGGCATTATTTGACACTTGGATTACCACTTGCATATGTTTTTCTCCCGTAAGTTATTTAAACCTTAAAAAAATTATTTAACTTTTGAGAAAAAACCAAATTTTATTTAAATATAAAAAATTCCTCTAAAATATTCCAAAGTTTTATTATTACCAACTTAAAAAAAAGAAAAAATTAAAATACCTTTTCTATTAATTTTTTTAATAAAAAAATCGTTAATACTTCCTTTAAAAAAATACATTTGAACTCTAAGAGTTCAACAATTAAAAGTTTCCACAATGCCTTTTAGAATAAGTTTCCACAATTAGTAATTGCTTAAAATATTCTTAACTTTTAAAAAACTGCATTCATATTCAACCAACCTTAAAAAAGAAATTAAAATTCCCCGGTAATTTATTTAAGATATTTTTCTATAATTTAGCCACAAATATTTGCTATTTGTTGTTTCGTTTTCTTTTCTAAATATCTTGAGATTCGTGGGGGCATTGGAATTTGGTGCATTATTCGAGACTTGTATTTTGTTGTATCGTTTTCCTGTAAGTTATTTAAGCCTTGACATATTTGATTTGATTTGATTTTAAACCTACCTTACTTTACTAATTGAAACCGATCAAATTGACCTCGGTCCAGTCTGAGCCATGGATTTTCTAGTTCCTCCCTCTTACATGCAGACCCACTTATTAATTTTAGCTTCTTTTTTTTTTTTTAATCCCTTCTAAATGTTAAATTTTTAAATATTTTCTCTTTGATTTTGAAAGTTCAGTTTGTTTTGTTAGAAAACAAATATATATATATTAAGGAGACAAAAGAACAGCCTAAGGGCAAGGAATAGAGGTTACCCTCCTAGCAAAGAAGAGTCTTCTAATTGTTAAAAAACACGAGAAAGGTTGGAATTACAAAAGAATTTTGTAGGATTCGTACACCACCAAGAAAGCATTGTGTTGCATCAGTAGCCAAGAGGACTCAAAAGGAGAGGGGCTTATCTTGAAACACTTTGTTGTTCTTTCAAAGCCCTCAAAGAAGAGAATGCTTTGCACAATGCCAATAGACTTTTGGCATTGGACCTAATCGAAATCAAAAGGTCTTAAGGGTATTATTAGAGATTAAATGAAAACTATACTTGAAAACTTAGGAATTAAAAATGTATTTTTCTCTTAATTTTATTTAACAATAATTTCACACTCTCAAACGTTTTAGTTGTTGCTGATATAATGTGACAGAGAAAAGAAGTAGAGTTCCTTTTACGTGTAGTGATATGAGTGGGTAGTAAAGCAGCAAGTGGCCTTACCTTTGTTTGCCATGGAACTAAAATTCAAGATTCTCTTTACCATTTTCTACGGCTGAAAAGGGAACGCGAAATCGAATATATTTTAAAGGTCCCTTTCGATTTGTACAAGAACCAGGATTTGACTGAGGAAATACCATTCACTTTTCTATGATGAATTGTGTACTGAGTTGCTGATTGAATTTTGAAGTAGATTATATTACGGTTTAAAGTCTTTTTGTTCTAATTCCAGGCTCCAGCAGTGGTCAGATCGGGTATATTCAAAGTTCATCCATGTGAGAAGATTTTACACCTAGTTGATGGCACAAGGCATGAGTTAGGCAACAAAAGACAAGTGTACGTCTTTGCAAACTTTTTCTTCCATCTTTGCTGAAATGAAATCTACTTTTACTTTTTGAATTTTTTTTCTCTCTTTTTGGTGGTGGCGGTGGAAGGTGGGTTTAAAGAGAAATGGAATTTGGTAAAGTGGAAATATACAACTCTCTCTGGTGATTCTTAATTCTGTTTTTAATTTTTAATAAGTTTTCAATTTTTCTCTTAATCTGTTAAATTTTTTTAACGTACTTAGAACAGGTTGTTATGTCACTCTACTTGACATGTGCATGCAATCTGGCTATCTACAAAATGCAACCTACTCATATGCAAAGTCTACTTCTTCCAAGTGACGTGTGTCTAGATATATTTTTTTAAAAAGATTCTTTAATAGTGAATTAATTTTTTTTTAATCAAATTTTCAAACATTTTTATAAATTTTGTAATATTTTAAAAGGTAAAGATATGATATATAGTTTATGTACTCTGGTAGACTGCCTTGCCTGAAGTGAAGTGGTATTGAGCAGCAGCAGCAGTTAGTAGGGGCCATGTTGTGTTCTGTCTTCTTTTTTGTTTTGATGTCTTCTGATCTGCTACCCATCCATCCTAGTGTTGTCATAAATCATCTTTTGCTTTTGCCTTCCACCCCTTTCCACTTCTCCCCCAGGGGTCTCAACAAAACTTTTAATTTAGGTGTCAACCAAATGTTCACATCTTTGATTCTATGAGTGTTGAATGAAAGTATCGATGAAGGTGAAAAGAAAACATAGGTTTGATATTACTAGTAAAAGAATTAAGACATCATTCTTGTTCATGTTCTTTGAGCTCGTTGAATTTCAGTTAACTTACCATGAGTCTCTATTATTAGTGTATGATGGATTCTATGATGAATGAAAATTATTATCATTGTTTTTGTAAAGTTTGATAAAAACTGGCTTCAAATTGGGTGAATCTGAAAGTACATAGTGGAAAGGGGTGGGGGTCCTCCTTATGCGAAGGCAGCCTTTCCTTAACGACACTGTACATGACTCCTAAATCCTCCTAGAACTCTAGTTCCTTTGAATTACTATTTTTGTCTATTATGATATGATTGTAGAACAGAACATGTTGGACCACTGGTACTCGCTGCTACTTGGAATCGCTATTTGTTCTGATAGAGGCTTCGTAAGATTCTCCCTTTCTTTTCCTTTACAAGGAATCGAATATATTCCAAGCTCAACAGGAAATTACTTGGCTGTGTCGTTTTCCTGATGACTTTTACCCCTTGTGTGTTTAGTTACCAAGTGAAAAATACTTTCATTTCATCCCAGAGTTTTGTGTGTCTTCTTCATTTAGTTTTTAGGTTTTAAAATGTTTCATTTTTACTATTGAATTTTGAGTTTGGTTCAATTTAGTCTTAGATTTCAAGATTTTACATCTTTACTCTGAGTTTAGTAAAATATATTATTGAATAAAATAAACAAATTTATCAAACTTTGAAGAATGTGCTTATATTTCTTAATGTTTAAACGTTTAAAGAATTTAGTATACACACTTTTTAAAAGAAACTTTAAAGATCTAGCCAATACTACCGCATGCCACACTTGAGTATTTATGATTTTTGATGCTTTGTTTCTTCCCTGACATGATTAATTCTTCTTGACATTTATATTAATTAATTGCATGCGTTCCCTTTTCCTGTTGCAGCAAAATTTTGGAGGTTTTTGTTTAGTAGCTGTTTTCAGGGTGTAGTTGTAGAGTCCTGTTATTTTTGTTGCTGATGGCTCTGAAGTTGAGAGTTATGTGAGCCAATCTTATGACTCATAATCTTGTCATTATCATTATGTTTTTAAACAGATCTTATTATTTTTTTTTCAAGACAATCATCATTTGTTTAACTAGAAATTCTCTCTTCAGGGAAGATAATGCTTAATGAGGAAAGTATGCTACTCATTGATGACCCATTCCTTCCAAAAACTTTTCAACACCCAAATTGTGGTAGTGGGCCACAAACCACATTGACATATATGTTTTGTTGATAGTGGTTGGATTTACTTTTAATAAGGGTAGTAGTGGGATGTGATCAAAGCATTCAATTGTGCCTCATTACGTCTCCATGCCCACTGATAATGGCCCTCAAAAAAGGACACGAGCCTTACCGCCCTTTTTCTGATCCTTCCTCTGTACATGTGTTTTTAAGTACATAAGTTTGTTCTTGAGGAAATTAGGGATTATATTGAGAGAATTTTAAGTTTGTTCTNTTTTTTTTTTTGAGACCTCTAATGTTTTGATTTTGGGTTTGTTTTCTCACATTTTCTTCACCATGGCTTTCATCTTTCTTAATGTAATGTAATAGCTTAAGCCCACTGTAAGCAGATATTGTCTGCTTTGGTTTGTATCGTTGTCAGCTGCGTCTTCCAGAGAGAGGTTTCTACACTCTTGTAAGGAATGTTTTGTGAGACGTTTCTACACTCTTGTAAGGAATGTTTTGTTCCACGATTGCAGACTTTGAAAGACTTTGAAAGTCCTCGGTAGATTCCTCCCTGAATATCGGACTATTTCTTACTACTAAATCCTCCCTCTTCTGAACTCTTTCTTACTACTAAATCATTTATTTCATTGTACTATGGTCCATTCCTAGTAATTTTTGGTATTTCTATTTTGGGACAAGTCTTGATTGTTTTTATTTTAGTTGCATTCCTCAACACTTGATTTATTTTATGATTGTTAGGAGTAAAGTTATAAATAAAAAAACAGAAAATAATGGGTTTTTTTTTTTCTGGATAAGGCCCCCAAAAGTCAGAATGAACAAGTTTCGGGTTTTAGTCTTTTTGAGAAGAACAACCACTAGAACTCAATCTCGGGTCGAAAGCCCACTGATTGGACGGTTAATGAGCTCGAAAAAGTAACACAAATAGCGTCTCCTATTTATCCTAATAAGCTTCGAAATCATTGAAGGAAGGTCAACTGCGAATTCACCAAGGAGACGAGAATTGGGATTGGAGAGTGCTAGAAAACGCAGAAACTGACCATACTCCACTGTCATCCTCAAAATTCTTCATTGAATTTTTGTGGTTTGATTATCATAACAATTAATCGCTTTCTAAATGAGAAATAGAGATGTTTTGTTTGTCTATGTGTAGAGTTGAAGTTTCTTTATTTTAATCAATTTAATGTAAAAGTGTTTTTCACGATAATGTTTACGTTTGTTTGACTCACACACAAACACTTTTTCTTAATGACGATACGTAACGGGCTATGTGGGCTTGTATTGAACAGTGTGCTAACAAGGATGCTAGACATCCAACAAGGTGGATTATGAGATCTCACATTAATTAATTGGGGAGGAACAAAACATTACTCATAAGAGTGAAAATTGAGACTTGACGACAACACATAATGAAATAAACCCTACTAGTAATAAATTTTACTTTAAAATCACGTTATCCTCTTGTTTCTGAAACTAGCTAAGCGAGTAAGTTTGGAGCCCAAATTAAAAAAAAAAAAAAAAAAAAAAAAAAAAAAAAAAAAAATTTGTTCGACACGTCGTTCAGCCTCCCGCCCAGTGAGACGACAAAATGGAGTTTTCCCGGTCATCTCCAATAGAGAAGAGGAAGGAGGGAAGAGGGCGATGTGGTAAAAGGCGCAGAAAGAAAGCATCCGTCTGCAGATTTGAGGGAAAATCCATAAAGTAATAAGGGCATAATAATAGGAGGAGGATGGAGGATCTTAGCGAAGAAGAAAGACGAGCTTTACGGGGCAGCAAATTCGCGCCACTCCCATCCCAACCCACTTCTTCCTCCAGATCTCACCCCAGGTTCTCTTTCTTTCGCTCTCGTCTCCCCCCTCCCCATCCCCTACGCTTTTCTCTTTCTGTTCATCCCTAAATTCAATGGGTCTTTGAATTCCAAGGTTGGCTCATCCTGGTGGTCCATTGAAGACAAACAAGGCGGCGGCTCTCGCCAAGTTTCTCGACAGGAAACTGCATCAAGATCCTAATGGTTTGTCTTCTATCAATCCCCAGATTTTGGAGCTCGCCGTTCGGAATGCCAAGGCCTCTGTTCTCTCCAGTTCGTATTCCCCACCCCCCCCCTTTTTCTTGTCTCTGTTTTTCTTCTTCTTGTTGCAAGGAAGGTTGCTTTTGTACAGATCATGAAGAACATAGACCATAAATTTACTACTACTACTAATCAACTTTCCTTTTCTTCTCTATATTCAGGTTCTGGCACAAATATTCGCCATGTGGACACTTTCGACGACCCTGAGGTTTTTCCTTTCAGGATTCCTTGCCCTTTTTATCGTTCTAGAACTACTAATTTAACGGATGATGATGATGATGATGATGATGATGATGATGATGATGATGATGATGATGATGATGATGATGATGATGATGATGATGATGTAGGCCTCTTTTGACGATGGGGAAGCCATGAATTCTGAGCCTAAAAAACAGAAGAACAAGAACAAGAAGAACAAGAAGAACAAGAACAAGAAAACTAAGAAGAATAAAAAGCAAAAAAAGGTTGAAATCCCTTCAATGTTTTGTTTTAAGCTCTGTGTATTCTGGGTGTTGGTTCTATATATTTCTCCATGATAAACCTGTGGTGATTTTACTGCAGATTGTTGAGGATTCCGGGTGTGGCGTTGGGAAAAGACCCAAAAAGAAGTTGAAATTGTGAGCAGAAACACAACTAACACAACTGGAGATATTCAGATTTCAAAAGGTTGGATTGGGGAATTACTTGAAAGGAGTTAAAATGCTGTGTTTTGAATCAAGAAGCTACTGAGCCCTACAGGGTTGCTGTTTCTGATATTTGTTAAGAGGATTATTTGAGTCTCAGATTCACGAATCTTAAACATTTGATTGACTTGATTTCTCTAGCAAAAGAATGCTTTTAGCTTTTAGCTTCTACTTTCTTTTAATCCAATTGCTTGAATACTTACTATTCCCTATTTGATCATTCTAGAATTCCATGCTTAAATGGCTCTTCTTCTACTCCAATGAATTTTCTACTATATTTGATATTCTAGACTTCTAATCCAAAGGGTTGATCCCTAAGCATAATCTAATGCCAAAATCAGGAAGCGACAAGTAAATAAGAATCAACTAATGCAGAAGCAGGTGGAGTGAATTCATTCAATGAAACTACATTTTGCTCAAACTATAATGATTTATACATAATTCCAGTCTATGGTACAGTGAACAAAGAAAACTGATAGCCAAGGAGATACACATTTATAATTCAAAAAGTGAGGCCAAAATATATTATCTAGGACGTATTTACTCACAATTTCAATTTGTTTTAATACAAGGGAAGTAGATTCGAACCTATGTGGGTATGAGCGCGAGTATCTGGCTCCTTATAATTCCCATGCATTTCTGGATCTCCGCATATAGTGGAAGGTTCTGAGGACAACAAGGCTGCAAACCACTGACGGCAGAATCCAATACCTGAGCAACATCAGATGGTGGAAACTGTCTTTCTGTGCATTTCTGCATGTTTTTAGCAACAATCAGGATTTGGAGATCTAAAATTAATATCATCATGCATGAGTAGAAGAACCAAACGGCCCAAAAGTTCATAGTTGACTATTATTTACATGATTCACAACCAATATTATGCAAGATCGCAACAGTATAACACTCCATCTCTGGTAATTTGAACTGTATGAAACAGTTGGTGATGAATAAACAGCCCAAATCATCATTTTCTTAATTATGCAGAACAGAAAATCCCAAACAAATCTGTGAATCATAGATAATTGGCTCAACAACGTTATGCCAAGAAAGAAAACACAATTCAAAGCAGGACTGAAATGAAGCTCCATTTACCTGAATCATGAGTAAAGTGGCTACACAGTGTGCAATAAGTTCTGAAGGGATCTCCACTTCAGTCTTGTCGGATAGGCCATTGGACTTGGGACCAACTACATGATCAGCAATAGATGGGTTTGATGTACACACGTTGAAATGATTCTGAGATACTGGAGGGGAATTACTAGTATCTGCAGCTGTTGATCTCACACTTGGCAAGGCCAAATCATCCACTGAGAGTCTATTACTTACAAAATCAATGGCTTCTTCAATATTCTCCAAATTACTTTCTCCTTTTTTCAGAGCTAGAATTGCCTGAAATGATTGTTAACAGTGGATGAAGTCAGAGGAGGCACAAAATCTAGAGGAAAAGAGATCTCCAACATGGGCACTGAAGGATGCATTTAGGACTTGGACGCTTTCAACAAATTGACGAAACTTTACAAATGTAAAGATTAAAATATAAATCCATAAATCTGTGTTTTTGCTTTATAGATCTTTCTTATAGAAATTTGATTTATGCGATCTATTAGTTTGTTATATTAGAACTAATTCATGCTACTAAATTCTTTAATATTTAATAGCTCTGTTCAAACTAATAGACTTAACGATTAGACAAGCATGTCCATTTTTTGACATTGACATCCCCCGCAAGATAGAGTACTTGTAATTTCTAAAGACCAACCAGCCGATGCTCAAAATGGTTAGACAATAGTAAAGATTAAACCTGCATTGCCTCATCGATCATTGTTTGAGCCTTTGCTCTGGAACTTCCCACAATTTCAGCCACATGGGAACTGGGTTCTTGAGCATGAGAGCAAGAGTCGCCCATATCATGCACTGGCTTGAGGAACATCAATGGTAAAGTCCCTTGATATGTATTGCGCTGCCTCAAGCAATACAAAGCAGAGGAAACCTATACATTCTGAGAAAAATAAGCAATTGAATATAAAAAAAAAAAGGGATGAAACTGGAAATGGGTTCATCAAAACTCCTGCCTGTTCATTAACTTCATTCAACTGTAATAGCACAGCAGCATATTGCTTCTTAAAGTTCTCTGAATCCTTGAGCAAGTTGTCTCCATTTATTTGGTTTTCCAACACCTCATCATTCAAGCGCTTCAATTCAGACACTACCACCTCCTAAATTTCAGCATGTATCGGTCAGGTTAAAAGACATTCGAATTTGAGGTTAAGGTTAGCAAAATAGAGTTCTGCCTTTCAACCTAGTCTCCACCAGCGTAGGATAAATGAAGTGTTAGAATATTAAAGACAATATATTGTGAATATTATTAAGATACTATTAATGAATAATGGTAATTAGTTAGGGTCAAACGGAGGTAGTTAGGAAGATTGGAGGTATGCAAAGTTTTGGGAATTAATCCATTGTGGGACATAGGAGAGAGATAATCCTCTCGAATTTTAATTTCTCTTTGATACTGCAGTATAACACAGTTGATTTCTTACAATCAAAATCCTTACATAAAGTTGATAATATGAAGCTAATATAATGTACTACCTTCTTGCTAAGTGCACGTGACAATTCAGAAAGCGCATGAACATCAGCTTCTTTTGCTTGAATTTGAGCAAGGGCAGAAGATTGGGAACTTGCCTCCTGTTGAATACCGACAGTCTCACTAAGCCCAAATTTAGCTTGTAGATTAGAGCACCCAAGGTCAACCTGGCCACGAACAACTCCTTATCAGTTATAAAATTCTTGAAATTAAGGATCGAATACTCTGTAGATGTTCTACATCAAGGCAGGTCAATGATAATGCCTTGGCATTATTGTAGAGTAAGCATTTTTATGTCAAACTCAGTCATCCCAAAACCCCAGTATTAAGATGAGTCTTTGTTATCCATGGAACTAAGTGAATTAGTCAGCGGAATGACTGAAGAATATCTAGGGGGATCAGAAATCATAATATAAATGACTGAAGAATATCTCGGGGGATCAGAAATCATAATATAAATGACTGAAGAATATCTAGGGGGATTAGAAATCATAATATAAAAGACCTTCAACTGACGTATATTATAAATGTATATACAATGGAATAGGTACAGAAGAACTTATCCAACTAGGTCCAACTAAAGGAGAGAAAAAAAAAGTGGCCAATGAACAAAATTATGAGATAAGGTCTTATCTCTTAAAGATAAGAGATCAAACCAAAAGAGTACAGCGTTCTTGCAGATAATCACCGCTAGAAAGAGAAGAAAATACCAATACATTCTCATTGATAATAAACCCCGTCCAGAACTGATTGGTGCCTGGAAATTCAGTTTCTAACTAAATTATTATGGAATGACTGTTTGGCCCTACTACATTTAGTTACCAACTGGACCCATATGATAATCATTCTCTATGTAGATGTCTGCCATGACTTGAACGTATTCTAAGTCCTTTATGATTTACATTGTCCATAGAACATATTTTCGTAACTCCCAATTACCTAATTCAAAATTTTGTTCTAAAAAAGTCTTCTACCCCAAAAGAAGAGAGAGAAAAAAAACCCTCCTCCAAGGAAAAGATGGATATTAAGATGATTTGTCATTTGGCTTGACGTTTTTCCACCCACTAACAACCCCAAGTTCCCCTAAACGGCTACTCGTCCCATGAGGAATGCCCTTCTATTCCCCGTTAGGAGGAACACTAACCTTGAAGCCAGTGCCCCCACCCCTCACCCAGATTCTTACTTCCTTGTGGACCTATTTAAACAAATGAAGACTTTAGGAGATAACTCCCCCTTTCAGGCCCACCTCTTTGACCCTCCTTTTGCTGGAGAGCTTGCAACCTTCTCTTCCTCTACAAAGTTATTTCTCTTAAATTACCGTTTTCCTAACTATTTTGGAATTTCACTGTTCTCAACTGCAATTGGCACACTGCTCTTTCCCTAAACATGAACAGCCTCCTCAATTCGGTTGATGACCCCTTTAAAAGAGGAGAAAACTCTATGACTACATGATATCCGAGCCTTCTCTTAAGTCTTGACATTGATCGCTTCAGATGACCAGTAGAATCTTTGACGACTACACAAATCCTTTTGTCAATTTTTGCATATTCTCCTTTTTAGTGCTCTTAACTCTTGGCACAAATTTTATGTGCTCTTAGTAACAACAATCTAAATTCTTTTTGTACAACTTAGAAGGGTTTTTTTTTTGTAACTTCCTTAGCATGGTGTTTGGAATGCTTCATGGACATCATCTGCAAGAATACTTGATTCTAATGAATTCCTCTAAAAGTTCTAGGTAAGGTCGAATTGCCTATATTTGAAGGAGTTCTATCAGTGACATTCAGCTCTTCCAGTTCAAAGCATGCATATAATGGAATCCAATTATCCATGTCTAAAATGTAGAAAAAAGAATCCTATTACATAATCTATAATTCTATATTAATGAAAATATGACCTTTGCAACCTTCTAGTTGCATACTAGCATGCTTATGTGATGACTGGTGGAGAAATGAGCACAAAATAAGTTTCTAACCCGTATCATATAATTAAAAAAACAACAGAATACTAACCTTTGCTTGTTTAATTAATTTGTTGATGGGGGAAACAAACACAGAACCATCAGTGCTATCAAGTTTATCATTACTGGTTGATTTCATATATTCTTCAATCTTCGCCTCATTCAGTAAGCCATTAATCTTGACCTCGTTGAGGTTCCCAAATATTTTACCAAGTGTCACACCATGTCTCGACAAATTTGCAGGCATGTTTTCAACTGGATTTAAAGGCATACACTCGATATCCTGTGTGATGAAGAAGACAAATATAAACAGTGCCATACATAACTAAATATAAAACAATCAATAAAAAGTGATTTCCGTGGCAAAGAATACCAATGGTCAGCAAAGTGTAATGCCCATGATCATCGTCTAAAATTAACAAATCGTGCAGGAAACAGTGGCTTTGTAATTCTAACATGTAGTTTAAACAGTTGTTTTAATTGGGAATCTTTAGCACTTGTGGATGAAAACGCATGAAATTGTAAAGATCTACAGCAATCTCAATTCTCAAATGAACAAATAAGATGCTATAAAAATAAACCACGCATGAAAACATAATTACCATCACAAATTCAACCCCAAGTTCAGGCCGGTCAAATTGAACACGACACCTGCTATAATCAACAGTAAGTACACTTCCATCATGGATCTCTCTTGTTTTTGGATGAATGGCAATAACACGCTGTCCAACAGATAATGGCCGAGCTAAATCAGTTGGAAGTCCTTCCCTTGTGCCTGCACAAAGTTCAGCGTAGTGTTTCCTAACAGATTCCCTATATTGATTTAGCTTCTGTTTTTCTTCCTTCAAGAATTGAGCAGAGAATCTCCGTGGCCTCCCAAGGGAACTGAATCAAGGCAGAACTAGAAATTTGGCCTTCTATAGAAAATGTCTCCAAATGAGTTAACGGGATACAAAATGGACAAGTTGAAAGAAAATACCTTCGAATAACACCCCACTCGACACGTGTCAATCTAGGAATATGACCTAATCCAACGTGATTTAAGTACTCTACGAACTCACATTTGGCAAACCATGGGAAATCAATTGCACTATAGAACCACTCATAAACACACCATCTACGCAATTTATGCCAAGATAGACAATTAGAATGCTGCTCCTGCAATTATAAACATACACAGTATATGATACAGAATCCAGAATCCAAGAAAAAATATGTCATGACCATAAATATTTAACCTTGAGATCATTTGGTCTATCATCTATTGATTGAACAGGTCTATTAAGTCGATCAATCAAAGTGTTGTCTGAAATCTTTGAATCTCTTTGTGACTTCCACAGGTTCATCTTCCGCCTGCTCCTTACTTCAGTAGGTAAGCTGATTGGATTAGTTGATGGAACTTGTGCTGTGGATAAAGCATAGTCACCATCTTCTCTTTTATGATCGGTACTGGAAGATGAGTGATGATCTAGAGGTTTTGATAATTTTCCAGACTTTGCAAGCCCAGCATTATGAGGCGAACGCTTAACTTTACCAACAGAACTTTTTGCTTCATCTGCAGCCTAAAACAAAATAAAAAACTTTGAAAGTGGTGACACGAAAAAAAATGGTAGCTGCAACATTTTTCTATTAATCTCAATTGGAATGCCTACTTCCACAAAGTTGTCAATGCTAGAAGAGAGAAGACTCATTTCAAAACTTAAGTCTGATGGTGACACTAATATCCTCATGACTAGCATGTTAAGATGGAAGTGGTTAATATTGTAAAAATGTTGTCAATAGTGTAGTCCAGAAAGATAGGACATAGATTCATTTTTCAAGTGTTATTTTGGGATCCCATCTCTGCAAGAAGATTCCATCTTCATAAGGCTATTTGATGATTTAGGAGTATGGATTACTCTCGATAGCTTGGAAACAAAAATGCTCCAGAGTCTATGGTTTTGCAGTGGCAATCTAAAGTGTTGGAACGTTGCTGAGCCAGATATTCTTAGGTGTTCTATGACTTATGACTTCTTTTTTATTAGAATGTAAGATCATCGGTGGAGATTAGACCCTCAACCACTTAGAAGAGTAGGGATACTTTAACTGTTAAGCTAAGCTCATGTTGGCATGACTTGTGACTTCCTAGAGTAGCTGTTAAATGTTTTCCTTAACTAGAATTTCATTTACCTCATTGAAAAAACGAATAGGGCCTAAGGTGATAGCCTTTTCAGATTAGCTTGATGAACAGTAACTATAAAATCATTAGTAATCCAATCAGCTTTAGTAGGGTTGATGCCTTGTCATCTTCCTTTTGTAAGTTTTCTTAACTTCCAAAAAAAAAAATTTGGACAAGCAAAACCACCAATTAATCTAAAACTATAAGCGGATGGGTTGATAAAGTTAATTAAATTGTTAACACTCTCCCTCACTTGAGGGATTGAAAACTTGAGAGTTCAAAATTTAATTACAATAAACTTTCTATTCATGAGAGTGAGGGGTTTCCGTAGATAATTCAAATTTTTTTGTAATCTAATCAGTTTCACTTGTCGGTTTGAAAACCACACAGGCCGAAGTGGTTTGCTCTGGCTCTTTGGCTTGTTGAGATCTTCTAAGGCATTTTCTTCTTCAATGTTTAAGAACATTGAATATCTTGAGACTTTTACTTTGTTTGGTTGTTTGGTTTTCTTTTCACTCCCTTTGAGAGCCTGAAGAACATTTTTCTATCTTTTCATCCATCAATAGATTCATGTTCAAAAAGAAAAAAGGACTATAAATAGGATAACTAAATTCACTCATTCAAAATGTGAGTTCATTTGAATTTCCTTGATCATATCAAGAATAAAGTATTAAGATAGAATAGGATGGGTACTCTTTTAAAACAATGACCAAATAGGAGCCACACCTTGATTTTCAGAGTGTCACCGACACGAGAATCACTGTTAACTTCATCTTTAGCTGAGATCTGTGACCATAAATTTCCATATTGTCAAAATTCATTCCGCAAGAGACAAATGATTTAAAAGATATAGCAGCAATTTAGAACCAGAAAAATTATGCTTGCAATCCATCCTTACCTTAAATGGAGAAGACTTCAGTTTCCTTTTTCGATTACCGTTATTGGATCCTTGAATTCTCTCAGATTCCAGAATAGGACCAACATTATTGCCAAAAGCTTTTCCCTTTTTAGATGTTTTGAGAGCAGAGATTTCAGCTCCAGCAACTGAATGATTCCCTTTTATTTTAGACTTGTGCATGACATCAAGATTTTCCTCTTTAACCTTTGCAGAAGGCTCTAATAAAGAGAAACGAAAAGATTATGATCATCATCACTCTCATAGTTTGGGGAGGAAGGGGAAGGGGGAGGTATAGATACTGAGAATCACAAAACAAAGAATCAATTTGAAAGCCACCAAATTTAATTTCATCTGATAAATTTAAGGTGATTCGATTGAATTGCAGTTCATTTATTTAGTAACAAGCTGGAGAGTTTGAACATAGAGGATGTGCCCAAAGTTTATTGATTAAATCAAATGTGTGCAGCCATCCTAGATATTAGATCGCAACATGCCAGAATATAGAATGATAACCCAAACATAAGATGAGGCCAAGGGTCTTCATTGGAATAAAAATCAGATGAATGCACGTCGAGTAACACAAATGTCATCAAGCAACCAGTTTCCATTTACTCAACATCCTACCCACTTATGGCTAGCCCCAGCTTCAATTAACTGAAGACTACAACTTACTTGACCTCTAGCAATTGCTGACGTGATATACTGATTAACTTCTTTTTTTTTTTTTTTTTTCCTCTTGCTGGCACGCTATTTACTGAATTTTTATGACTACCAATATCACATTTTCTTCATATTTCGAGAAAATCAGTTTCATAAACTACCTTTCTGTAAGCTTTCCCCCATTAGTATTATAAAGAGAGAAGACAGAGGAAAACATGCAACTTAGAGAAACGCATGAAGTGATGAACAATTGTTGACAACCAATTTTCTTTTAATAATAATTAAATAAATAAACCAAGACTCGTCATATAATTAGCTTTTATGAGACAAACCTAAAAATAAATTTTAATTGAAGAATAACTTTTACCAGTCTCAGCATTTGCGTCAGGCATCATTAGAGACAAATCGGCTAAAGTTTGCAGTGCATCAAATGCTGAACATTCATCTGAACAGAAAACAACCACAAGAATGCAGATATGAACATAGTCTTGCTTCTCCGGTTATGACAACGTCAAAAAAATAGAAAGATAAAAATGCATGCATGCATTTGAATATCTAATGAAATAGTGGCTAGAAGCAGCATCTTAAAATAAAACCATATAAATTCACGTTTTAAAATTAAAAATAGCAGAAATAGGACATTTGAACTTTCCATTCTTGAAAAAAATTCCGTACTTTAACCATCGATTAATTTCTTGTTTATATGAAAAAGTCAGCAAAAAAGGCCCAAGTACTTCTAATGAGACGTGACAAATAAAGTAATTTTAAAATAAACTCGGTATCCAAGAGTGCTAATGCTGCAACTAAACCATAAATTGTTAAAGCTTCTGAAAACAGGAATGCACTGACCACCAGACCAAATAAAAACTACTTTAAAAATTGAACTAAGAATTCAAATTCCAGTTATATAATCCCCCGTCCCTTTCACAACTCACATAACCATCCCATACATAAGCGAATATGCACCATTGATAAGGAAGGAAAATAGACACAACTTTAATCAAGAACAATAGCTCAGTTAATAATTCACCCTCCTCAAATAAGTAATAAAACAGATAAATACAAACTAAAAAAGAAGGGTCGACAACCCAATTCAGATATATCTTTCAGCTTACCTCCAAATAGAGCTTTCTTACTTCTTTTCCTCGGACCTTTAAAAGAGGATCTCACAGATTTTACATCCAAATCCGCAGTTTCAAGTTTTCCCCTCAAACTGCCTGATTTTTGTCCCTCTTCAGTCCCACTACAAGCTTCCTTGATGTCATCCAAGTGGTTGTACATACTTTCTTCAACTTCTGGCTTCTTTCCATGGTACCTTTTACCCTTTCTCTGAATCTCACGAGAATTTTTCCCCAGGTCATAGTCCGCATTATCAGCACCAGTGCTTCCTAAGCTTAATTCGCAACCACCTTCATCCATTTCACTACATCGAAACTTCGTATTCATCATGCCTGATTCACTTTGCTGAATATCCAACTTATCAGTTGATCACTTTACATGTTCAAAATAATAGTAAAGAAAGCAATAGCATGTGTCTAAGAGCTATGAATCATTACCATCCTGTCATTTCGGGTAGGTGAAAGTACATGACCTTCAATTTTTGGATTTGGTGTTTGTGAAAGTTGTGGAGAACCATCTCGTTGTGAAGCCTCTGTTAAAACTAAAGCTATCTCATGAGCAACATCATCATCATTTGGATCATCAACCCTTGGCTTGCTATTGTGCCTGGAGGGTGAAAAAAACCTCTCTCTACTATCTTTATCATAAGAATATGATACAGGAACGCGTGGAGTTCGTTTCCCAACAGCATGAGGTTTAATACCTAACACCATCCACATTAACATCACTAACTCAAATCCGATAACATGACAGCAATTTCCCATAAATGATTTTAAAAGTTAAATAACAGACACTGTAATGACTGCAATTTCCCGTAAATGATTTTTGAAGTTAAATACTCCAGAAATTACCATCCAAGTGCCCAAAAATAAAACAACATACAATAATTGCACCTCCACAGATTAAGATATAGAATGAAGGACAAGTAAGAAAACCTAAATCACCTAAGAGAGAAATTTGAGACATTTCCTACCAGAACGCCTCTTCTTCAACAATGACAGGCAGCCATAATTTGTTGGAAATGACTGTGATTGTGAAGCATCTCCAAAATGTGCATCCAATCCTTTAGAGTTGTTATTTTGTGACTTTCCACGCAGTCGCTTTTGAGGTTTTCTTCTTGCTCCAGAATTCTCATTGCTTTCTTGTTCACTTTCACTGTCTCTCTGGCAATTTATCTATCAATTTTAGACCTCAGAAGAGCCAATAAGACAACCCTATGACCTCAACAATAGCCTTACAATACTAAGTAGCTTCCATGTAAATTCAATATGCTGATACAGAAACAAAATACAATGAACCGAATATTGCAGAAGGAATACAAGCTACATCAACAATCCTATTTATATATTTCATATATAACCAATGAATGGAAAGATACTTCAATGTTTTCAGGTCCCACGTGAGCGTGATAAATATTTCCAGAACCCAATACAGAAAAGGAGCACAAAGTACTTAAGGGAGATTAATTCTAACTTTTGTGCTATTTCACAGCACAAACCAATAGGAGGAGGGCCGGAGAGAGATGCTAATGTTCCCTCACTAAATTTCATCAATTCATCGATGTGTTGATTCTAGCTTGGGAAAAGGTCCACATGAAAAACTTCACTTCCTTTCCCACTTTGAGGTTTCATATTTTTAATCAAATAGTTGGATATGATGAAACTTGGTCTAGCAAGAAACCTTTACAGAATTTCCAAACTTCAATACTCTGTCGCCATGATTAAGGCTGGGAAAAAAGCCTTGAGAGAGTAAAGGAGGGAACCCACCCAAAATATCTTCCAATCAATAAAAGGAAAAAGGCCTTCTAAAGTTTATCCATTTCCTTCCCACTTCCAGACTTCAGTGTATATTTCGGTTCTTTATTATGTCAGTCTAAAAGAAGGATTACTTTTAGTAAAGCAGTAGGGTCATGAGGACTTCCTGAGCTATTAGAGGAGGAAAAATCTGCAAGTGCAAACCAAACAAATGATTCCTCCCCATGCTTGCTGATGATTTTATATCAATAAGATCCTATTGAAGAACATCCTTATATAGTGCATTGTTTCTTTCTTCTTCTTNTTTTTTTTTTTTTTTTTTTTTTTTTTTTTTTTTTTTTTTTTTTGCAGGAGCATTTATGTAATCTTAAAAGCATTGTAGATTAAAAGGTCTTCATAAGCCTCTTTTACATCGTTTTTATTGGTGCATATTAGCTTTAAAAAAAAGAAAAACAAAAACGAACGCCACAACATGCATTTGCTTCTAGACCAACATTTTACTGTTTTCCTGTATGTGACCACGTAAAGGATGATAGAATCAGTGGTAAATAAGTTTTATATTGCCAAAATAACATATTGAGGAAACCAAAACTTATATTGATGAAATAAAAATTTTCAAATGAGTAAATAATTTGATCCGTTACAAAAAAAAAAAAAAAAANAAAAAAAAAAAAAAAAAAAAAAAAAAAAAAAAAAAAAAAAAAAAAAAAAAAAAAAAAAAAAAAAAAAAAAGTGGGGTGAAGAGAAGAAAGAAGGGGAGAAAAGAACCCACAGATAGAACAGACATCTTACCAGTACGCTGTAGTGATCAGTCATCATTGCAATTAACCCAACAACTGAAGCAGTGCCCTCTGGAAGTGATAAATAGGCCTGAAATAAATATGCATAGAAAAACCACAATAACAAGATAGTGTCACTGTGTTGACATTGTCAAATCTCAAGTATTTAAGTTTTTCGATCAATTTGAAAGCCAGGTAATTCAAAACCCAGAATTTCAGAAAGTACAATGATTCGGGAATGGTGAAAAGATAAATCTAGTACCAATTTAGATTGTGTTAGGTAAGTGAAACTTCAAAAGAGCGACAACAATCAAAGTGGCCAAGGACTAAAAGGTTCTCTGATCAGATATAAGAAAACTCAATAGTACATGACAACTAAAAATTTTCAAGACCTAAAGTATGCAATAATAGAGATCAGCGATTGCACGTGAAACACATAAAGGGTGCAGTGGTGCCATTACGATTAGATAATAAATTTAGAGAAGTAAATGGGATTGTATGCTATGAATACAACTAACAAAATATAGGTCCCTGATACTAGGAATACGACAGACAAGTTTACGGGATACTTAAACAGAAAAGCCATTTGTATATAAAGATTCGTAGCAATACAAAAATAAATGGGATTGACTTCCTCTACCCTATTCATGGTGAAAAGGGCCTCGACCATTTCTGTAGAACGGTTCCTTACTGCAGCAGCTACCTGCAAAGTACCAGACAAAAATGTTTCAACCCAAATACAGAACTAGTACTTGTTTAAGACTGAAGAATGAGGTGCAACTACAGTGCAAATTACAATTAACATCTACGAAAAGATTAAAGTATAAGCTCATTTTTAAGAAACTTTAAAAGAAAGTATTGCATGATTTTGAGACACGATACTTAAAGATACACAGCTCAAGTCTGCTGTGCCAAAGAAATTCACTGGCTCGCAGCACTTGAACATCATTATCATAGTCATTCCATAGATTGGTACTAACCTTCTTCCAATCTTTTCCATATTTACGATATGCTTCATAGAACTGCTCAACCTCATCCTTGCTCCATTGAGGCCCTAACAGGTCAGCAAATTTCCTCTTCTGCAAATAATCAGAAGATGGTTAGAAGATGGCTACAAAACTACCCTGAACCAAACTTATTGTGTTCTGTTCCTTTCACAGTGAGAATTTTAAGACAACACTAATCAATGGTCGCATAGACTCCAGATTAGATTTCATACTAAGTATGATGTACTGATGAAAATTTAAAAGAAAAAAATAGAAGAAAGGAAAATGGAGTTTACATTATATTAACAACCGTACAATCGGTAAATATGAATATGGTCGTGATTTAGACATTTAGCATTTAACAGCAAGAAAACTATGATAATAGTTAGACTGACACTGTGCAACTTACTTCAAGATAGCCTGTAACAGGACCAAAATAGCAACTTAAGTTCTAAATTGAAACTATGAAACATCATACTTTCTCATCTATAGACAAATGGTAAGTCGACAGACCGAATAAATCTTGCATAAGTCATCCTCCATCACGAACATACATACCTTCTGCTTGCTTTTGCTAGCATCTTCCACATATTTACTTGAGAAGGCCTCATTAGCAGAAGATAACCGCTTATTAACACTTCTGGACTTTCTTGACGGGGCCATGAGCTTTACCAATCTGAACACAAATATAAGCACTAGTGTCTGTTATGACGTGGTTGAAGTTCAGGAACATCAAGTCCACTATAGACATGTTTTAGCACACTGATCTAATATCCATTGAAGTACCAGTCCGGCACTTACATTCACCGAAAATCCTCTTCATAGAAACCATACTTTTAGAGCGAGAATAGTTATTCGTGAAAGCACGAGTTTAAACGAGAAAAATAAAGCAGCTGACTTACGAAAGAAAAATCAATACCGAATCATCCAGCATACAAAAACTCGAAATAGAAAAACACTGCCTAGAAGAAACAAAGCAATATTTCAAACAAAATTGCCTTTTTCCCCTGCTCGGCTACCCGTCAGTTGCATAGGATAACTCAAAAGAAAACCATTGCAACCGGAGTAGCGATGAAACACGAATTCGTCAAAAGTAACCCAATGCATGTTAGCTGAAAACTAACACACCGGAATGAAACGAAAAAATCAACACTTGAATTGCGATAACACTCCAGATTCCAGTAATTGAAGAAAACGAATAAGAGAATTTGAGAAAACTTAGATAAAACCGTATCAGCAAAATGATCTCAATTCTCAACCGAGTTACAGATATGTAACATCAAGAAGAAAACGAAATACAAATCTTGCTCAATTCACTCAGAAACAAAATCCACATAAAATTAAGGAGAAAAAAAATGTTCGTCGTCAACAAACAGCCCTAGATAGATGCAAAAAATGAGATTATTACCGATTTTCAAATGGCTGCTCCCCGTCAAAGCACGTCTAGGTCCTGAACATTAAACAAACACTGCGAGCATGAACTCAAGTGGTGGAGTAACCAATCAATGAAGAAGAAGACGGCCACGAAATCCAGAGTGTCGACAAGAATGAAGCCAAAGAGAAGGAAGAAGATGCAGAACGATGGAATTTGAGGGGCATAACCGCGAAACTTCAAAACTATTGTACTGCACAAAAAAAAAAAAATTGGTACCAAATGTAATTATATATCTTTTTAATTTTTTAATTTTTTAATTTTTTAATTTTTTTAATTTTTTTCGTTCAACTATTTAAATTTGGCTGACATAGCTATAAATTAAAATTAAAAATAAATAATATTTAAATGGGTTAAATTTTATTATAAAATAATAATACTTCAATAAATTCAACTAGTATATGGCAATTACATTTTAATTTTTTTTTAAAAAATCAATTAATCTTATATTTAGTCTTCATGATCGTATATATGCTTATATTTTAAAATGTAATTTACCCTGAAAACCCTAACCCGCCTCCTATTCTTTCCTGCAGGCATTCTCTCATAATCCCCTTCCCGCCGCTCGCTGTCACTCCTCCGCCTCCCATTTTTTCCCCTCCCCGCCGCTCGCTGTCGCTCCTCCGACTCCCATTTTCATTATTCGATACTCTTGCGAGGCATTCGCCCTTTCCCGCCGCTCGCTGTCACTCCTCCGCCTCCCGTTTTCATTATTCGTTACTCTTGCGAGGCATTCGTGTTTCTCCGATTCGTCTTCTCAAGAGGAAGCAGGTTTTCTTTCCCTCGCGTATTCACAGTCATGTTGTTGCTTCGTCGGATCATTAGAGTCAGGCAGCCATCATCAGTCTTTGCTCACGGATTTTCTGAAAGTCCGTTGAAATCTCTCAGATACTCGTCGACTTCTTCTGTGATCGCATCATCTCCAAAATCTGCATCGCCGGATTCTAATTCTGTCAAGCCAGAGAACGATGAGAAGCCTGTAATCGTGCTCTTTGAGAATCATGGATTCTCAAAAACACAGATCTCTGAGATTGTCAAGAAATTCCCTCAAGTTCTTTCAGCGAACCCCGAAAAGACGCTATTGCCAAAATTGTTGTTCTTTCAATCGAAAGGCCTTTCTTCCCCCGAGATTGCCAAATTAGTGTGTAGTTTTCCTTCGATTTTAGCGCGAAGTTTAGACAGAAAAATCATTCCAGCTTTTGATTACATTCAAGAGCTACTTCAAACTGAGAAGAGGACTATCGCATCCATAAAACGGTGTTTTTGTCTTCTCACTTGGGATCTCCAAATTTATGCTCGTCCCAATGTTGAAACTCTAATACAAATTGGAGTCCCTGATTCCAACATTGCAACCATTCTTCACTACCAACCACGAGTGTTCTTGATAAACACAGTCCGATTCAAGGAGATTGTAGAGGAAGTTAAGGAAATGGGATTCAATCCTCTGCGACTGAATTTTGTTATCGCTGTTTTAGCCATGCGAGCAATGAGCAAATCTACATGGAGAAAAAAAGTTGAAATTTACAAGAAATGGGGATGGTCTGAAGAAGAGATTCTCTTCGCTTTTCGAAGGCATCCATGGTGTATGATGGCTTCCGAGGACAAGATCAATGGTGTAATGGATTTCTTTGTGAACAAGATTGGATATGAAATTTCATACATTGCAAAGCGACCTGCTCTGATTTCACATAGTTTAAAGAAGAGGATTGTGCCAAGAGGCTCTGTTTATCAAGTTTTGCTGTCAAAGGGTTTGATTAAGAAAGATGTGAATCTTCCTTTCCTGTTTGAGGCTACTGAAACCCAATTCTTAGACAAATTCATCGACCCTCATAAGAAGCTGATTCCTGAATTGTTGAAGTTGTATAAAGAGAAATTGGAGGATGCTAAGAGATAGCAGGTTCAATTTCCTTCTCTAAATATTAATATTTACCTGTTTTGCTTGTTCATATGTCTATTGATATCTAAAATTGATGTATGTCCAAGAGCTTGTGCTGAATTGGCTGCTATTTAGATTGTTAACTAAATGATGGGTTGAGCTGAATTGACTATAGCACGTTGTAACAATGATAAAGTGGAGTCAGAGGATTCAAATATGTCTAAACTAGCTTTGGCTTTATCCGCTAATTTTGAATTATAATTTTATGTAGTGTTTCTAGTTGATATGTTATCTACTCTATTTATGTGAGATATCATATCGGTTGGAGAGGGGAATGAGAGATATCGTATCGGTTGGATCGGTTGGAGAGTAGACAGACCAAAATAGCAACTTAAGTTCTAAATTGAAACTCCAAAACATGATACTTTTTTCAGACATAGACAAATGGAAAGTCGACAGACCGAATAAATCTTGCATAAGTCATCCTCCATCACGAACATACATACCTTCTGCTTGCTTTTGCTAGCATATTCCATGTATTTACTTGAGAAGGCCTCATTAGCCGAAGATAACCCTTATTAACACTTCTGGACTTTCTTGACGGGTCATGAGCGTTACCAATCTGAACACACATATAAGACGTGGTTGAAGTTTAGGAGCATCAAGTCCACTATAGACATGTTTTAGCACACTGATTTAATATCCATTGAAGTACCAGTCCCGCACTTACATTCACCGAAAATTCTCTTCATACAAACCATACTTTTAGAGCGAGAATAGTTATTCGTGAAAGCGAGTTTAAACGAGAAAAATAAAGCAGCTGATTTACGAAAGAAAAATCAGCAGTTGTTGTTTCCTCTACCGAATCATCCAGCATACAAAAACTCAACAAAATCGCCTTTTTCCCCTGCTCGGCTACCCGTCAGTTGCATAGGATAACTCAAAAAGAAAATCGGAGTATATGGCAATTACATTTTAATATATATTATATTTTAAAATAATATTTAAATGGGTTGAATTTTATTATAAAATAATAATTTTTAAATAAATTCAACTTAGTATATGGTAATTACATTTTAATTTTTTTTAAAAATCAATTAATCCTATATTTAGTCTTCATGATCGTATATATGCTTATGTTTTAAAATGTAATTTACCCTGGAAACCCTAACCCGCCTCCTATTCTTTCCAGCAGGCATTCTCTCATAATCCCCTTACCGCCGCTCGCTGTCACTCCTCCGCCTCCCATTTTTCCCCTCCCCGCCGCTCGCTGTCGCTCCTCCGACTCCCATTTTCATTATTCGATACTCTTGCGAGGCATTCGCCCTTTCCCGCCGCTCGCTGTCACTCCTCCGCCTCCCGTTTTCATTATTCGTTACTCTTGCGAGGCATTCGTGTTTCTCAAGAGGAAGTAGGTTTTCTTTCCCCTCGCGTTTTCACAGTCATGTTGTTGCTTCGTCGGATCAATGTAGTCAGGCAGCCATCATCAGTCTTTGCTCACGAATTTTCTGAAAGTCCGTTGAAATCTCTCAGATACTCATCGACTTCTTCTGAGATCGCATCATCTCCAAAATCTGCATCGCCGAATTCTAATTCTGTCAAGCCAGAGAACGATGAGAAGCCTGTAATCGTGTTCTTTGAGAATCATGGATTCTCAAAAACACAGATCTCTGAGCTTGTCAAGAAATTCCCACAAGTTCTTTCAGCGAACCCTGAAAAGACGCTATTGCCAAAATTGTTGTTCTTTCAATCGAAGGGCCTTTCTTCCCCCGAGATTGCCAAATTAGTGTGTAGTTTTCCTTCGATTTTAATGCGAAGTTTAGACAGAAAAATCATTCCAGCTTTTGATTACATTCAAGCGCTACTTCAAACTGAGGAGAAGACTATCGCATCCATAAAACGGTTTTTAGGTATTCTCACTTGGGATCTCCAAATTTATGCTCGTCCAAATGTTGAAACTCTGATACAAATTGGAGTCCCTGATTCCAAAATTGCAACCATTCTTGAGTACCAACCACGAGTGTTCTTGGTAAACACCGTCCGATTCAAGGAGATTGTGGAGGAAGTTAAGGAAATGGGATTCAATCCTCTGCGACTGAATTTTGTTATCGCTGTTTTAGCCATGCGAGCAATGAGCAAATCTACATGGAGAAAAAAAGTTGAAGTTTACAAGAAATGGGGATGGTCTGAAGAAGAGATTCTCTTCGCTTTTCGAAGGCATCCATGGTGTATGATGGTTTCCGAGGACAAGATCAATGGTGTAATGGATTTCTTTGTGAACAAGATTGGATCTGATCCTTCATACATTGCAAAGCGACCTGCTCTGATTTCACTTAGTTTAAAGAAGAGGATTGTGCCAAGAGGCTCTGTTTATCAAGTTTTGCTGTCAAAGGGTTTGATTAAGAAAGATGTGAATCTTCCTTTTTTGTTTGAGTCTGCTGAAAACCGATTCTTAAACAAATTCATCGACCCTCATAAGAAGCTGATTCCTGGATTGTTGAAGTTGTATAAAGAGAAATTGGAGGATGCTAAGAGATAGCAGGTTCAATCTCCTTCTCTAAATGTTAATATTTTTACCTGTTTTGCTTGTTCATATGTCTATTGATATCTAAAATTGATGTATGTTCAAGAGCTTTTGCTGTATTTGCTGCTATTTAGATGGGTTGAGCTGAATTGACTATAGCACGTTGTAACAATAATAAAGTGGAGTCAGAGGATTCAAATATGTCTAAACTAGCTTTGGCTTTTGGCTTTATTCCTGTTGATTGTTGACTTCTTTTCTTACGATAATTCTAAAGAAAATTCTAACCCGTGATTCTAGTTGAATGTTACCTACTCTATTTATGAGAGATATCATATCAGTCGGAGAGGGAAACTTGAGATATCGTATCGGTTGGAGAGTCGACCAAAATAGCACCTTAAGTTCTAAATTGAAACTACGAAGCATCATACTTTTTCAGATATAGACAAATGGAATGTCGAAAGACCGAATAAATCTTGTATAAGTCATCCTCCATCACAAAACATACATACCTTTTGCTTTTGCTAGCATCTTCCACATATTTACTTGAGAAGGCCTCATTAGCATAAGATAACCGCTTATTAACACTTCTGGACTTTCTTGATTATGACGTGGTTGAAGTTGAGGAGCATCAAGTCCACTATAGACATGTTTTATCACACTGATTTAATATCCATTGAAGTACTAGTCCGGCACTTACATTCACCGAAAATTCTCTAAATAGAAACCATACCTTTAGAGCGAGAACAGTTATTTGTGAAAGCACGAGTTTAAACGAGAAAAATAAAGCAGCTGATTTACGAAAGAAAAATCAGCAGTTGTTTCCTTTACCGAATCATCCAGCATACACAAACTCGAAATAGAAAAACACTGCTTAGAAGAAACAAAGCAATATTTCAAACATAATCGCCTTCTTCCCCTGTTCGAGTACCCGTCAGTTGTATAGGATAACTCAAAAGAAAATCAGAGTATATGGCAATTACATTTTAATATATATTATATTGTAAAATAATATTTAAATGGGTTGAATTTTATTATGAAATAATAATATTTAAATAAATTCAACTTAGTATATGGTAATTACATTTTAATTTTTTTAAAAAATCAATTAATCCTATATTTAGTCTTCATGATCGTATATATGCTTATGTTTTAAAATGTAATTCACCCTGGAAACCCTAACCCGCCTCCTATTCGTTCCTGCAGCCATTCTCTCATAATCCCCCTCCCGCCGCTCGCTGTCACTCCTCCGCTTCCCATTTTCCCCCTTCCCCGCCGCTCGCTGTCACTCCTCCGCCTCCCGTTTTCATTATTCGTTACGCTTGCGAGGCATTCGTGTTTCTACGATTCGTCTTCTCAAGAGGAAGCAGGTTTTCTTTCCGCTCACGTTTTCACAGTCATGTTGTTGCTTCGTCGAATCATTAGAGTCAGGCAGCCATCAACAGTTTTTGCTCGCGGATTTTCTGAAAGTCCGTTGAAATCTCTCAGATACTCATCGATTTCTTCTGTGATCGCATCATCTCTAAAATCTGCATCGCCGGATTCTAATTCTGTCAAGCCAGAGAACGATGAGAAGCCTGTAATCGTGTTCTTTGAGAATCATGGATTCTCAAAAACACAGATCTCTGATCTTGTCAAGAAATTCCCTCAAGTTCTTTCAGCGAACCCCGAAAAGACGCTATTGCCAAAATTGTTGTTCTTTCAATCGAAAGGCCTTTCTTCCCCCGAGATTGCCAAATTAGTGTGTAGTTATCCTTCGATTTTAGCGCGAAGTTTAGACAGAAAAATCATTCCAGCTTTTGATTACATTCAAGAGCTACTTCAAACTGAGGAGAAGACTGTCGCATCCATAAAACGGTTTTTAGGTATTCTCACTTGTGATCTCCAAATTTATGCTCGTCCCAATGTTGAAACTCTAATACAAATTGGAGTCCCTGATTCCAACATTGCAACCATTCTTCACTACCAACCACGAGTGTTCTTGATAAACACCGTCCGATTCAAGGAGATTGTGGAGGAAGTTAAGGAAATGGGATTCAACCCTCTGCGATTGAAGTTTGTTCTTGCTGTTTTTGCTATGCGAGCAATGAGCAAATGTACATGGAGAAAAAAAGTTGAAGTTTACAAGAAATGGGGATGGCCTGAAGAAGAGATTCTCTCCGCTTTTCGAAGGCATCCATGGTGTATGATGGCTTCCGAGAATAAGATCAATGGCGTAATGGATTTCTTTGTGAACAAGATTGGGTGTGAACCTTCATACATTGCAAAGCGACCTGCTCTGATTTCACTTAGTTTAAAGAAGAGGATTGTGCCAAGAGGCTCTGTTTATCAAGTTTTGCTGTCAAAGGGTTTGATTAAGAAAGATGTGAATCTTCCTTTGCTGTTTGATTCTACTGAAAGCCGATTCTTAGCCAAATTCATCGACCCTCATAAGGAGCTGATTCCTGAATTGTTGATGTTGTATAAAGAGAAATTGGAGGATGCTAAGAGATAGCAGGTTCATTCTCCTACACTAAATGTTAACATTTACCTGTTTTGCTTGTTCATGTCTATTGATATCTAAAAATTGATGCATGTTCAAGAGCTTGTGCTGAATTAATTGGCTGCTATTTAGATTGTTAATTAAATGATGGTTTGAGCTGAACTGACTATAGCACGTTGTAACAATAATAATTGTAATACCCATCGGATAAAAANAAAATAAAGCAGCTGATTTACGAAAGAAAAATCAGCAGTTGTTTCCTTTACCGAATCATCCAGCATACACAAACTCGAAATAGAAAAACACTGCTTAGAAGAAACAAAGCAATATTTCAAACATAATCGCCTTCTTCCCCTGTTCGAGTACCCGTCAGTTGTATAGGATAACTCAAAAGAAAATCAGAGTATATGGCAATTACATTTTAATATATATTATATTGTAAAATAATATTTAAATGGGTTGAATTTTATTATGAAATAATAATATTTAAATAAATTCAACTTAGTATATGGTAATTACATTTTAATTTTTTTAAAAAATCAATTAATCCTATATTTAGTCTTCATGATCGTATATATGCTTATGTTTTAAAATGTAATTCACCCTGGAAACCCTAACCCGCCTCCTATTCGTTCCTGCAGCCATTCTCTCATAATCCCCCTCCCGCCGCTCGCTGTCACTCCTCCGCTTCCCATTTTCCCCCTTCNTAAAATAGAAAGAAAGAAAGAAAGAAAGCGTGTGGCAGATGCCACCGCCGAAAAACCGCAGGCAGCAAAAGACTGGGGAGTAGCCCATTTTCAAGGACTCTTCGAGGGCAGAAGAAGAGGGTTGGAGAGACGTTGAAAATGGAGGAGGAGCTCACGAACTCTCGGAGACCAACCATTGGGAGAACTCGTTGGAGTCCACTTCGGCCGGAAACTTGGCGATTGAGACCCATAAGCGCCATCTGATCGATTAGGGAAAAAGTTTGAGGACTTCCACCGCCGAGGCTTGGAGATTGAGGTTAGTGGAGGACTAGAGTCGAAATGGGCGNGCTCGCTGTCACTCCTCCGCCTCCCGTTTTCATTATTCGTTACGCTTGCGAGGCATTCGTGTTTCTACGATTCGTCTTCTCAAGAGGAAGCAGGTTTTCTTTCCGCTCACGTTTTCACAGTCATGTTGTTGCTTCGTCGAATCATTAGAGTCAGGCAGCCATCAACAGTTTTTGCTCGNAGATATCACTTTGGATCTACGAGATTTGAGGATTGTGGGCGTCGGAAAGGAATCAGAGGGAGAGGCGACGGCGAGCATGCAGTGGAATTATTTGAGGAGTTTGGCAAGAGTTTGGCAACTTTTGGAACCCTCCAAAGACACAAATCCGAACAAAAAAACGTCAGGTAAGTAGCACCTCAAAACCTTGGATTTAGCTATGCTCATAGTATANGGATTTTCTGAAAGTCCGTTGAAATCTCTCAGATACTCATCGATTTCTTCTGAGATCGAATCATCTCTAANTGGTATAAGAAGTATGTTTTAGAAGTTTGAGCATAGAATGAGTATGTGAATGAGTATGTCTGTTTAAACTTTACTGAAACGCGTATGCAACTACCTTAAGAATTGAGATTCATGACTAGCTTTCCATGATTAGATCATTAAGTTATGCCTCCGTCACCGCACGTTAGAGTATTAGCAGTTATTCGGGGACGGGGACGGGGACGATTAGGGGTTCGCCAACTAACCCCTAACCATAAAACCTGACTCGATTGTCGGGGGTCTCCCATAGAACTGGTCATTTTATTGTTGATGGTACCTTGTGGGGACATATAGGAAGTTTGCCAGTTAACTTTCTATTAGTGAATCTGTCACGAGTGACAGGGGTTCACATTGGTACATTAGAGTTGGTCGAGATTTATTGTTCATGCATATGAGTTAGCAGTTATTCGGGGACGATTAGGGGTTCGCCAACTAACCTCTAATCGTGAATTTGACTCGATTGTCAGGGGTCCGCATAACTATAGAACTGGTCATCAATACTTAGGGACTTACAGGAAGCTTGTCAGTTAGTTTCTTTTAAGTGAACCTGTCACGAGTGACAANCCAGCTTTTGATTACATTCAAGAGCTACTTCAAACTGAGGAGAAGACTGTCGCATCCATAAAACGGTTTTTAGGTATTCTCACTTGTGATCTCCAAATTCNCTTTGAGAGTTGGTCGATTCCTAAAATACACTTGAGAGGGGTTTATAATACACTTGAGAGTTGGTCGATTCCTAAAATCCATGAACCTTGAGTATCGAGGTTGCACCTCAGGTCCTTGAGATTGGATGATGAAGAAAAGAGCCTAGTAGAGACAATTAGCCTAGTGACCTAGAGAACTTAAGAGTATTCCGCTAAAATGAGAAAATTTAGGGTGTGGTCTAGACATAGCATATACGANGAAGTTTACAAGAAATGGGGATGGCCTGAAGAAGAGATTCTCTCCGCTTTTCGAAGGCATCCATGGTGTATGATGGCTTCCGAGAATAAGATCAATGGCGTAATGGATTTCTTTGTGAACAAGATTGGGTGTGAACCTTCATACATTGCAAAGCGACCTGCTCTGATTTCACTTAGTTTAAAGAAGAGGATTGTGCCAAGAGGCTCTGTTTATCAAGTTTTGCTGTCAAAGGGTTTGATTAAGAAAGATGTGAATCTTCCTTTGCTGTTTGATTCTACTGAAAGCCGATTCTTAGCCAAATTCATCGACCCTCATAAGGAGCTGATTCCTGAATTGTTGATGTTGTATAAAGAGAAATTGGAGGATGCTAAGAGATAGCAGGTTCATTCTCCTACACTAAATGTTAACATTTACCTGTTTTGCTTGTTCATGTCTATTGATATCTAAAAATTGATGCATGTTCAAGAGCTTGTGCTGAATTAATTGGCTGCTATTTAGATTGTTAATTAAATGATGGTTTGAGCTGAACTGACTATAGCACGTTGTAACAATAATAATTGTAATACCCATCGGATAAAAAGTAAAATAAATAATAATAATAATAAAATAATAAAATAGAAAGAAAGAAAGAAAGAAAGCGTGTGGCAGATGCCACCGCCGAAAAACCGCAGGCAGCAAAAGACTGGGGAGTAGCCCATTTTCAAGGACTCTTCGAGGGCAGAAGAAGAGGGTTGGAGAGACGTTGAAAATGGAGGAGGAGCTCACGAACTCTCGGAGACCAACCATTGGGAGAACTCGTTGGAGTCCACTTCGGCCGGAAACTTGGCGATTGAGACCCATAAGCGCCATCTGATCGATTAGGGAAAAAGTTTGAGGACTTCCACCGCCGAGGCTTGGAGATTGAGGTTAGTGGAGGACTAGAGTCGAAATGGGCGGAAGGGAACGGAGAATCGAGATATCACTTTGGATCTACGAGATTTGAGGATTGTGGGCGTCGGAAAGGAATCAGAGGGAGAGGCGACGGCGAGCATGCAGTGGAATTATTTGAGGAGTTTGGCAAGAGTTTGGCAACTTTTGGAACCCTCCAAAGACACAAATCCGAACAAAAAAACGTCAGGTAAGTAGCACCTCAAAACCTTGGATTTAGCTATGCTCATAGTATACATGAAATTATGGTATAAGAAGTATGTTTTAGAAGTTTGAGCATAGAATGAGTATGTGAATGAGTATGTCTGTTTAAACTTTACTGAAACGCGTATGCAACTACCTTAAGAATTGAGATTCATGACTAGCTTTCCATGATTAGATCATTAAGTTATGCCTCCGTCACCGCACGTTAGAGTATTAGCAGTTATTCGGGGACGGGGACGGGGACGATTAGGGGTTCGCCAACTAACCCCTAACCATAAAACCTGACTCGATTGTCGGGGGTCTCCCATAGAACTGGTCATTTTATTGTTGATGGTACCTTGTGGGGACATATAGGAAGTTTGCCAGTTAACTTTCTATTAGTGAATCTGTCACGAGTGACAGGGGTTCACATTGGTACATTAGAGTTGGTCGAGATTTATTGTTCATGCATATGAGTTAGCAGTTATTCGGGGACGATTAGGGGTTCGCCAACTAACCTCTAATCGTGAATTTGACTCGATTGTCAGGGGTCCGCATAACTATAGAACTGGTCATCAATACTTAGGGACTTACAGGAAGCTTGTCAGTTAGTTTCTTTTAAGTGAACCTGTCACGAGTGACAAGGGTCTACAATAGTACACTTGAGAGTTGGTCGATTCCTAAAATACATGAACTTTGAGAGTTGGTCGATTCCTAGGGGTCTACAATAGTACACTTGAGAGTTGGTCGATTCCTAAAATACATGAACTTTGAGAGTTGGTCGATTCCTAAAATACACTTGAGAGGGGTTTATAATACACTTGAGAGTTGGTCGATTCCTAAAATCCATGAACCTTGAGTATCGAGGTTGCACCTCAGGTCCTTGAGATTGGATGATGAAGAAAAGAGCCTAGTAGAGACAATTAGCCTAGTGACCTAGAGAACTTAAGAGTATTCCGCTAAAATGAGAAAATTTAGGGTGTGGTCTAGACATAGCATATACGAGGGGACAAATCCCCAAAAGAGAATAAGATACCAAACGATGAACAAGATCAATAAAACTTAACTAAGAAATACGAACTACCAGCAAGTTGCTTACTGAGTATATTTCATATACTCATTCCTGCAACTTCAACTTTCTTTTCAGGTGGAGTTTGATGTACCAATCGAGGCGGAAGCACACGTGGGCTGTTGACTATAGAGAATTCCATCACATTTGAGTCTTTAGTCTTCTTTGTGCTTTGCCTTTAAATCTTGCACTTCATGTATTTAAGTGATCTCTTCCGGTCTTTCTATGAAAATAAGATTTTCATAAATTGGATGCATGAGTTCAAATGTTTTAAATTTTGCGCATTTTCATTTTTGTACGTCACTGAGTAACGATCCGTTGTTCGAGACTTTCAAAATTTTGGGTCGTTACAAATAAAGTGGAGTCAGAAGATTCAAATATGTCTAAACTAGTTTTGGCTCTATATTCGAGTTGATTGTTGACTTCGTTTCTTCCGCTAATTTTGAATTATAATTCTACGTAGTGTTTCTAGTTGATATGTCACCTACTCTATTTATGTGAGATATCATATCGGTCGGAGAGGGGAACGAGAGATATCGTATCGGTCGGAGAGGGGAACGAGAGATATCGTATCGATCGGAGAGGGGAACGAGGGATGTCGTATCGATCGGAGAGGGGAACGAGGGATGTCGTATCGGTCGGAGAGGGGAACGAGAGATATCGTATTGGTTGGAGAGGGGAACAAAGTATTTCTTACAAGGGTGTGGAAACTTTTCCCTAGTATACGTGTATTAAAATTGTGAGGTTGACGGCAATACGCAACGGGTTAGAGCGGACAATATCTGCTAGCGGTGGGCTTGGACGGTTACAAATGGTATCAAAGCCAGACATCGGGCGATGGAAACCTCTCCCTAGTATACGTATATTAAAATCGTGAGACTGACAACGAAATACAACGAGCTAAAGCGGAAAATATTTGCTAACAAGCTAAAGCAGAAAATATTTGCTAACAAGCTAAAGCGGAAAATATTTGCTAACAATGGGCTTGGGCAGTTACAAATGGTATCAAAACCAGACATCGGGCCCCAAGGGTGAATTGTGAGATCCCACGATAGTTGGAGAGTGGAACAAAACATTCATTATAAAAGTGTGGAAACATCTATCTAATAGACGCTTTTTAAAAGGATAAACATGTAAATCATTATATATGTGAATTCTTATACATATACTTTATTAAGGTCTTGCTAGTCTTTAAGTCTTGCTTCTCACATAATGAACGAATTGGGCCGGCCCATATTGTTGTCCGATTCTCACATTATTAACGAATTGGGCCAGCCCATATTGTTGTCCGATTCTCACATTATGAACGAATTGGGCCGGCCCATATTGTTGTCCGATTCTCACATAAGGAACGAATTGGGCCGGCCCATATTGTTGTCCGATCTCAAATCTCCTCCAATCCAAGCCCGTTTTATAATACATATTAAAACAAAAGGAGTGGGGCCCACTGCAGGCCCATGAGATGGCAGGACAACAGTGCTTCATGAAATGCCAGGACAACATTTGTGGGGACCACTCGATTTCACTTTTTTTTTCCAAAGATATTTTTGTATTTTTTTTTTTTAATTTGAAACCAAAGTCTAATAATTATTTCTGTCATTTATTTTGTCCCTATTAAATGACTATAATGGTTACATAAAATTTGTAAATAATAATAGAACTTTGATGTCTTTTATTTTAAGTTAGCTAATAAAAGAAAAATATTTGGTATATTTTCAAATTATTAATAATATTATATTATTTTAATCTCGCATTTTTACACTTAATATAATATATGTCACCTTTTTTTTAATGAAATAGTATTTCCTAGAATCAAATATGAATTTCTTAAAATTACCATTTTTTTTAGTAAATAAATAAATGGTAATAATAACAAAATAAAAAAATTACATTATTTTAAGTTGTATTCAAAATGTATTTTAACCCTATATCTTAAATTAATTATTTTTAACTATATATATATATATATATATATATATTTTTAGTGATATTTGAGGATAACCTTTTACCCTTAAGGTATAGTTATACAAAACTATTTATAACTAATTAATTGTTAAGTTTATTGTAAAATAGTTATATATTTTTTAAAAATGAAGGGTAAATTAGGTATTTAAGCTTTTAAACTTTTAGTTTAAATCATATGGGTCAGTTTCCAAATCTATAACACATTTGACAAAAACCTCGAGCCCGAAACCGAATCATCAACATTAAGCTTGAAATTTTGTCGAGGCAAGGGTTGTTAGCCTGTGATGAGAGCTGTCGCAATTGAAACGGTTGGATGATGAAAGTCCCACATCGGCTAATTTAGAGAATGATCGTGAATTTATAATAAAAAAAGACTCTCTCCATTAGTATGAGGCCTTTTCAGTTAGCTTATATTCGAAGTGGACAATATCATACCATTGTGGAGAGTCGTATTCATATAACAGAAACATGAATTTTCGAACATCTTTTCAAGTTCCAACAAATTTATATTCTAAATATAATTTTGAAGTCTAATATTTTAAAAATAAAAAAAATAATTAAATTTAGCCCATGAAAAAGGGAATTTACAAAACAAGACAGAGCTCACGAAGAGTAGTATAGGTCGGCCCGTAAATTATAACAACTTAAAAAACGAGCAAATAGGTCACCGACACTCGGGAACTTGGGCCAGTTACGCGAACCAATTACACACGAGCCATTAATTACGAAACTGCCACTCCACTTGTGGCCATCAATCTTCCAAGTCAAAATCCACTTTTCCACCACCGGCTGACCATCTGGTCCGGTTTCCGGGTACTTCGCCGACACGTGGTGCAATTCCCGGGTCGACCCGACCACCGGCACTCGACATTTAAGACTTCTCACCAACTCCCTTAACGACGTCGTTTAATCTCAACCTATCTTAGCCGTCCATTTACTGGCACCAAACAACCAAATCAACGATTCAAATTCTTCCAAGATTACAGGATTTGTTTTTTCATTCATTTTAAAATCCCCTTTTTGACTCTAAATTCTTTATGTTTGATTCTTCTCTCTCCTCTTCCCACCGTATTTTGTAGAGAGAGAATTAGATATTTTTTTAAATAAATAATAAAAAAAATTCGAATTTTATATTTTTCAATTAAAAAAAAAAGTGTGTTATTTTTGTGAATTAATATTTAAAATTGTGTATTGAAATTTTTTTAAAAAATATGTGAGAAATAATTCCTACATATTTATTTATTTTATAAATCAAAAATAATATATAGAGTTCACTCTAAGATAATATAATTATTAGAAAATTAAATCATAAATAAATAAATAAATTACATTTCCTAGACCGTTTAAATACCACGTGGAATATAATCACGGAATGAGAACGTGACACGATATGATTACATGTCAAACTTTGGTTGGTGGACTAGTGGCCTTCGTTGCGGACCAACAAAGCCGTCATCCGCGTGCTCCATTGTTTGAATGATAAAATCTCTAATATCTTATTTTCAAGATTCTAAATATATTAATAAAAATTTAGGTTAAATTATAAATTTTAATCGACACGGTTCGTAAGAAGTCACCTAATATATGATTGTTCAAAGTAAAACGTGTTTAGTTTACTTTTATGATTGAGCCATCGAAAAGAAACGTGCATCTTGTTATAAGGGGTGCAAGGGAATGTAGAGTCAAATAGGCGTCGAATCCAAATTTCGAATCGTGGGCATGAGGCGTTACAAGTGGTATCAGAGCGATACCTCTCCTAATAAGACGTGGTTCGAAGAACCAATGTGAAAGCTAGTGGACACGTGACATGTGAGTGAAAGAGTGATACACGAAGGAACTGATATAATATTTGAATAAGAGCAATTCAGCTAAACACGTCAATTTCTCTCATATATTTTAACTCTAGAAATTGGTCGGGACCGTGGACCAACATGAAATAAACTCAATGGATTAAACCTAACTCTCAAATTAAAAATTAATAATCCCATAAAGTTTTTATTAATATTTTTAATTATTAAAAAACAAAAAAAAAAAACAACCTTTTTAGGAAAATCCCTTTGTTACATGCCAACTGGACTTTAGACAAGACAACCTCGAAATCTTTTCAATCTTATTCTAAGGACGAGACAGGCAGCCTCCCGAGGTTTAGTTCATAATCCCTTAATTATCTCTCTCCTCAAGTACATCCTTACATGTGAAATGACCAATTTACCCTTTTCTCTCTCTTCCCTAAACTCACTTTTTGTCATGAATTTGTAACATTCGATCTAATGATAAGAACCGGAGGTCACTCGTTGCATGTGTACGATGTGATTTCTACTAGGGTTATGCCATACATGATAATACACGGGATCACTCCTTGTATATACCAAATTCTAATAAGGTCGTGCCTTAATGATATAAGTTCGCATGTGTGAGATCTCACATCGAATGAAAGAGGAACGAGTACCAGTGAGGACGATGGACCCTGAAATATGGATTATGAAATCTCACATTGATTGGAGATAGGAATGACATCGATTGGAGAGGGGACGAGTGCCAACGAGCACGTTAGGCCCTGAAGGGGGTGGACTGTGAGATCCCACGTCAGTTGGAGAGGGGAACGAAACATTCTTTATTAGGGTGTAGAAATCTCTCTCTAGCAGTCGTGTTTTAAAAACCTTGAGAAAAAACCCAAATAGAATAGTATCTGCTAGCGATGAGCTTGAGCTGTTACAGCATATGAGTTCACTCCTTGCATGTATGTGACGAGATTCTATTAAAGGCATGTCATGCATGATGTGCACACACATGCTAGTCGTTCCTTGTATGTAACAAATTTTGATAGGGTCGTACTACAACGATACGAGCTTGCTTACAAGGTCACTCTTTGCATGTACATAACGTGATTCTACTAGGGTCGTGTCTTATGCAATATGAACCCATATGACAGGTCATTCCGTGCATGTATATAAGATAACCTACTAAAGTTGTGCTCTACACGATAGGAACCACGCGACGGATCATTCCCTGTATGTATTCGAGATGATCTACTAAGTGATGTCCTACATGATATGAATTACGATGCCGTTTTGTAGCTATTTAAATTAGCGTAATTAAAATATAATTTTGTATAAAAAAAAAAGAGAATAAAATATGAAAAGAGATGAGACAAAATGAATTAGATTCAAATTAGGACCATAAAGTTTTTGATTGTTACAACTCCAATGCTAACTCGTCCATACATATTATTAATATCTATAATGTTTTTATTTTAATATGATAATTATATTTTTAAATTACCTGAATGGATATTTGTAGGCAAAAAGTTCAGATCGGATTATTCGAAAATTTCGAGTTGGTTAGATTGGTGACTCAAGTAGCTCGAGTTCACTGACCAATTCAACCTAACCCAACCCCTATTTCTGCTTTGAGTTGGATTGAGTTGTCCGGGACTTATTTATCCACAATAAATGTTACATTAATAACTAAAATCTTATAAAATTCAAATATCGAGTATTTATAAGTCATAATTCATCATTAACATCGATTGCTAATTTTTTTAAAAAATAGGGTAGGGTTAGATTGGACTATAACTCGTGCAAATTGTTCCTGCAAATTGAGTCGACAACCCAACCCAAGTTCGAAAAAAAAAATCTAACCGAACCCAACCTTTAAGATTTGAGTTCCCTAATCTAATCGGTCTGTTATTGGATCATATGAACATTCCTACTATTTGATTCTTAATTTTTTTAAAAAATAAAATATTATTTTAAATTTAATTTTCATTTAGTCTCTAAATTAAAAAAAAAAAAAAAAAAAACGTTACATTTTTTAATTTTTAATTTTGAATATATAATATCCAATTTAATTTAAACTCGGATAAACCACTCAAATTTAATTAAAACATTATTATTATTATTGTATTTTTTCTATAATTTTGTATTAATTTTTACTTATACATGTAAATTTGGAATTTAAATTAAATGGTTAATTATCAAAACTTAATGATTTAAATCATAATTAAATTATATTATTTTTCACTTAAAAAAATAAAAATATTTTTATCATAAATCTAATCCCTAAAATTTAAAAATTGAAATTAAAAAAAAAAAAGAAGATAAATATTTAAATATTTAAATTTGTATATATTTTTATCTCTAAAAAAAAAGATAAAATAGATATTATTAGATAAAAAAATATATATATTTATATGTGTTTGGCGCGTATAAAGACCAACCAACTCTTACACACACAAAAAGAGAACCTCTCAAAGTTATGGAACAGAAAGGAAGAGAGAGATTGTAAGCACAAAAGCGCTTTCAAAAGTGCTTTCTAGAGAGAGAAGAGGAGAGAGAGAGAGAGCTTAGAACAGAGCCACTGTTGTGTAGGGGAAGCAGGAGAGAGAGAGAGGGGGGGGGGGGCGAAGGAAGGAACCCAGAAAATCCAAAAAGGAAGAAAGCGCTTCTTCCTCTTCCCCTAACTTCGTTTCTTCTCTCGAACACGATCCCCATGTGATCGGAATCGGTATCGGAATCGGAATCTCCATTCTCTCTCTGAAGCTCTTCAATCTTCTTCTTCTTCTTCTTCTTCTCACCTTGCCGGAGGCCGTACCATGAACCCGTACGGTCACTCTATGGAACCCTCTCACTCCGATCCTTCGCCTGAATGGACCGTTTCCGGACCCGATACTGCTCATGGAGGTTAGTTTATCCACTCTGCATTCCGACTTTCACTCTCGATTATTTCAGGTTTTCGCTATGATTCGACGCTATTTCCTGGTTGTTTGTTTGTTTCATTTTGATTTTCTCATAATGTAGAGCCGCTTTGGCCTTTGGGATCGAGGGAGCGGGAATCGTACCCTGAACGTCCTGAAGAGACTGATTGTATATATTACCTACGTACGGGATTTTGTGGATATGGCTCTCGTTGTAGGTTCAATCATCCTCGTGAGCGTAACGCGGTATTCCTCTCGATCTTTTTCTGTTTCTGTTAATTTCCTCTAATTTAGGGCTTACTTTGAGGTTTGATTGGGATTTAAGCAATTTGATCCTTCCAATTGCTCTACTTCACCTTCACTTCTAATCATTTTCTTAGTTTATTTCTTGTTGTTTACTTCCGACTTTACGAAGATTCCATTATTTTTCAAAATGTTATCGTTGAATTGTCGGCGAAGTGCTTCCCAACTTTACGCCTCTTTGTTTATTCGTTGATTTCGGTGGATTTTGCGCTGATCAGATTTTAGGAGGTTCGAGACTTGCTGGAAGAGAGTATCCCGAACGAATAGGCCAGCCCGTGTGCCAGGTACTTCATTCTGGTGGTTCAATTGGATATGAAACTTTTGGTGTCTAGTCTTCAAGGGGAGGATCTTGGGCAATGTGCGTTAGTGAAATTCTTTGAGAGTGTGGGATGGGGACTTGTGTGTTCATTGTGGCTAAAATGCGCTGTTATTGGTTGATTCATGTACATGGGTTGTCATTGATAATGCTGATCTTAATGAAATCTGCAGTACTATATGAGGACAGGAATGTGCAAATTTGGCGCTTCCTGTAAGTATCACCATCCTCAGCAGGAAAGAGGTTCTCTTAGCCCCGTCTCACTGAATTTCTATGGCTATCCACTACGACCGGTCTGTGTCTACTTCCTTTAACATGTTTCGATCGTTTTACGACATGGACACCGATACATTTATGTCTATTTATATATCCATCTAAGTTCTCTAACCTACAGGCTTTTGATGGCAGGGTGAAAAGGAGTGTTCTTATTATTTGAAGAATTGGCAGTGTAAGTTTGGTGCTACGTGCAAATTTCATCACCCAGAACCGGCTGGCTTGCAGTTTCCAGCACCATCACCTATTCAGGTTACACCAGTGCCTGCACCCTCTGTTTATCCTCCGGTGCAATCTCCATCTGCTCATTCGTCACAGCAATATGGAGTAATACTTGCAAGGCCTTCATTGCTGTCAAGCCCATATGTTCCCGGCCCTTATGGTCCTATGTTGGTTTCCCCAGGCGTTTTCCCAAGTTGGAGTCCTTACCCAGTATGAACCCTTCTCTTGGTCTTACTTGCCATTTTGTTTAATTTTATCTCCGTGCACTTAATGGAGCTGTTAACAACTGGTGCAGACACCTATGAGTCCAGTAGCCTCTCCCAGTGCTCAACCTTCTGTTGGATCAGGGCCACTTTATGGTATGGCACACGTTTCACCTTCTGCACCTGTCTATGCCGGATCCTATCAGCCCATGCCATCTGCTGGTCCCTCTAGTACTAGCCAGAAGGAGCACTCATTTCCAGAAAGACCTGGCCAACCAGAGTGTCAATATTACATGAGAACAGGGGATTGTAAATTTGGATCTTCTTGTAGATACCATCACCCGCCAGAATTCGTTACTTCAAGTCCAGGTGTTGTCCTTAGCCAGCTAGGTCTTCCTCTACGCCCGGTTAGTCTCTTTTTGCACCAAAATCTCATTTGAATTAAAATCATGCTTAGATTTTGAATATTTTGTTGTCTATCTTATTTCTTGATTCACTCTCACTATCTTAACCATTCTTGCCAATCGGATGTATTTAGTGATGGACATTAGATTTTTTCTGATTCTCCACTTGCTATCTAATTAGTGAAAGTAAAAAAGAAATTGCTCAATTCCAAAACTATTCTTGAAATTCTTGCGTTAATGCTCAGCCAGACATAATCTGTACTGTTCCCTATCACTGATGACTTAAGCTATAAAATTGATTATATAATGCTTTTTTGGCACTTGTTTGAATACCTGAAGAGGGAACATATCCTTAAAGAGTAGTTTCATTGTTTAGTTACAATATTTGCAGTCAGGTCTCTGTTTGAGTTCTTAACGTAGGTCATGCATTTGAAACATGTATTCTATTCTGGAAATTTTTCTTGTTGTTAAGACTTAATTATGGGGACTTTTAACCTCAATATGCCTGTTGTGTTAATTGCTGAGACTGAAATTAATTTTCCAATAATTGGGATTACATCGACTTAGTTTTTTCATCTTCCTGTCAATCATATTTTATATGTTTCCTCCTCGAGATCCATGTTGGAAGAGCTCAAATAAACTTCATCTTACTAAAAAAAATATTCCCTTTCCAGATCCTCGGGTATCTTGCTTGAGGACTTTACGTAACATGGCTGTTAGATTTGAGGCACATGTAGTGCTTAAACTCCCATACATTTTCTGTATAGTTAGCGCTAAGTTACATGCTAACCTTCTTTGAGAGGGGAGAAAGGAAGCCGTTAATGGTAAACTTGTACTGCACTGTAATTTGCATGCCAAATAACGATTGAATTTTAGTCGTCTTCTTAATCTTCCGCTATGCAGCTGCTATATGTGCAAGTTAAATGGCTTGATTGAACTTATTAACATTACTTCAAATAATGCGTTTAATGCATTTCTCTGGTAGCCATTTGTCTATAGTTTCTAAATGTTTGTACGGTTGTGTTCCCCTTTTTAGCCGCGTAGGCAGAATGGTTGCTAACGTAATCTTTTGTCAGGGTGCACCACCTTGTACTCACTTCATGCAACGAGGAATGTGCAAGTTTGGCCCTGCGTGCAAATTCGACCACTCCATGGATCGACTTAGTTATAGTCCATCTGCATCATCTCTTGCTGATATGCCAGTGGCACCCTACCCTGTGGGATCAGTAGCCGGTACTTTAGCCCCATCATCCTCATCTTCAGAGTTGAAGCCTGAACATTTTTCGGGATCCAGAAAGGATTCTAACCCTTCAAGAATGTCTTCATCAATGAGCACCTCTACTAGTGGATTGGTTGGTTCAACTACATCGAGGACAGAAATGTATTCTCATTCAAGTGCTCAACGATCTTCCCAAACTTCTGTCCCGTCACAGAGCAGTACCTCCAGCACCACCAGTGTCGAAGGTCGTACTTGAAGCCAAGCTGCCTCAGGATCAGAGCATCCTATTTTTTGCCCAAGCCCAAAACCAAAGACCTTTTCTTTTCCTACTACAATGGTCCCATAGTCGTCCAGGTCTAGCATACCTCAGCTCTGACCTTCTGTGTCCATACAATCCTTATATTAAAATTTATCTCAGCCTGAATAAGTTATGGTCAACCTAAAGGAATGTAGCAAATTTCGTACAGCCTTCTGCCTCTGCCTTATGAATAATCCTGAAAGCAGCGATCAAATTAGGCACCTCTGCATCACGACTTCCTCTCTGGAGTTTGTGACCCATTTTTGCTGCTTTAATCACTCTTTCTCAAGACATACAAAATGGTCTGTTCCACGGTGATTTATGCCTATCTCTTTCCAAATTTTCCTATGACCAGAACACAAGCTTTCAAATCGAATTGAATATGAATTTGAAGCTGTGTTATTCCCACTCGTTTTTTTCCCTCATTTATTGTGGAAAAAGATGTATTTAAGACTCTGGGAGTCATCCCAATGGCTATGTGATCTTGTACGGGATTTTAATATCACGTTACGTACTGACATTCATTGCTTGGCTTGGCTTTGGATGAATTTACAAGGTTTACATTTCAAAAGAAACTTTCAAATTCTATAACAATTTCTCCTCTCTTGCGTATGATATAATAGTCCTCCTGAAATTTTGTTAACTTTAGAGCTGAAATAATTCCCCCTCTCCTAACTTTTGATATTGTCTAGAAAAATACTATGGCTACACTACAGGTTTCTTCTTGCAGTGGAAGTACGATAGCAATGATGATGCTTTCCCAACAATACAATACTTGAGGTAATTCTTGCCCAATTTGTCTCTTTTTCTTAGGAAGCAACATAGAATATTATTAATGTCTGGCTATTGAAATTACAAGGCAAGTTTCATTGATGGTTTATATTGTTGATTCTTGGTTCTTGGTAACAATATTGTTGATTCTTGCCCAATTTGTCTCTTTCTCTTATATTGCAATGCTGATGTATGTCTGATGTCCTCAAAGCTGTTACTGTTGTTGGCTGATGTTTACCATTTCTTTTCTGCAAAAGGAAGAGAATCCAAATCTAAGCTATTCATATTCTGTGTTGAATCCTTGTATTCTGTAAGGCAGGTTCCTGATTTAGTTTGTCTTGAGAAGGGAGGGAACCTTTTCAGATTCAGATCTCCATTTCCTTTTCTCCTTTCTTAAGGTTACTGTTGGTTTCTAGAACACTCTAGAAGAGACCCCATTTGCTGAAGTTAAGGACATGGCGATGAAAAGCTTCAATCAGCTACATGGAAAGAAAATCTGTCGAAGCCCAAAGCCAAAACCAAGCTGCAAAACGGGCCGAAGGCTTAGAAGAAGCATTAGAGAGCTTTTGAAGCCGAAAGCTCTTTAATGATCATTTCTTTATTAATTAGGTGTTATTCCAATGTTCTTCCCCTGGGATAGTTTTTTCGANAAAAAAAAAAAAAAAAAAAAAAAAAAAACATATGCCTCAACCAGTCGAGGTATGCGTCAATTACAGCTTTCCATGGATTTTCGAGGTATGCTATGTTTTAGAAATGATTTTTTACCTATAAATTTATAGTTCATATATTCCTACTTGTCTGTCTATAAATTTTAGGTATGGTAGGGTAATCATTTGAGATTTGATTTTTAGCCTTTGAAAATAAAAGTTCATGTATGCTACTATTTTTACTTATGGGAAACAAGTGTTAGCGAGGACGTTGAACCTCGAACGGAGTAGATTGTAAGATCTCACATCAAATGGGGACGAGAACGAAAAATTCTTTATAAGCGTGTAGAAACTTCTACCTAGTAGACATGTTTTTAAAAACTTTGAAGGGAAGCTCAAAAGGGAAGATAATCGAACGTTGCCCGAATGAGCTTTTGAAATGGTGGGATCTCCTTCTCCCAAGGCTCTTTATATTTTAGGAGATAGTCTGTTGTGTGCTTTCTGTGTTTAAGTAATAAAGCTTTGTTTAGCTAAAAGATATTCCCTTTGTCATTATTTTTCTCTTCTTTTTAGTTTTTCAAAAACCTCTTGGCTCTTCCATTTATACTTTTTCATGAGTTTTATTGGATTATATAAAACAATAAAATAAAAATAAAAATAAAAATAAAAAATAAAAATATGGATTATTTAATATAACCAATCATGCAAAATGCCTTCCAACTTGTTTTGTCAATTTAAAAGGACATTCATTTATAGACAAAACAAAGAAACATCCTTAGATTAGGGTAAGCTGCATATTAACATACAAATTGACCCTTAAAGATTAGGACAACTGTCCTTATCAAACCCTTTTCACAAATATACACTCACTCAAGTAGTGACCTTTTTAATCTCCTAAAAATCTCCAAACTTTACCGACTTTTTAGTATTTAATGCTAGCCTACCCACGTAATTAGAAACACGTTAGACGTTCACTTTAACACACACTAGAAAAGATATGTATGTATCTTAATCAGTTAAGTGTACTAACGACAACTGAGTTATTTTCATTTTGATAAATGAGTTACGTTTCGATCGACTAAATAAATAATATCATTTTTACTTATATGTTGTAAAAAAGGCGTGACTGGTGAGAGTGAAAATTCAAAATCCCGATTTAGGTCAAAAATGCAATACCACAAGTTAGGCTATACTCAAATTCATGGTATATATTCAAATTGGGAACGTGATTGTAATAAAATTCCGAAATAATTTTATAAATTTACATATAAAATATTATTTTGAAAAATGGTTTGATTCAATATAAGATCATTGAGATTGTATTTTTAAAATTTTTGACTCTTTAGGTCAAAAAAGGTAATCTTGACAAACTTTCACTGTTGAAACACTTCAAAATAGAGATTGGGTATCAGTCTAATTCAAAAACATTGGAAATCCTGTCTTCATAAACTATAAAAATTCCATAAAGATGAGAGATAGAACAGTAGTTTCAGAGCTAAAACATGGATCATCTTCATATCACAACAGGAAAACAAAAGCCAGGAAGTAGTTGCATGAACAAAAAAGGGGCAAAAACAATCAAAGTAATGGATACCCAAAATCAAACACATCGCCTAAAGGAGGAGCATAAGTAGAGCAAGTAGAAGACTGAGGCAACAAACCACCATAAGAACTGTTCATAAATGGATGAAAATCTCCATTTTCAGCCACCATGGATGAGGAAGAAGAGGAGCTATTGATTATAGCTGAGAGTTCATCACCATTACTCATCCAAATTTGCTGTTCATCCCAAACTCCATCATTTGAACTGTTATAAGCCATGGCTGAACCATCCAGACCTTGTGAATCAATGGAGTTTGAGGCAAAGAAGCTCAACTTTTGAAGATCATTTGAAGTAGTGGAATCTGAAGGGGGTTTCAAGCAATTATCAGGAACAATGCAGCTCAAGTAACCTGAGTTTGAATCATTAGAGAACAAGAAATTGGTGTCAAGATTTTCAAAACAGGGATTTGAGGGCAGAGATTGAGTAAATGGGATGTTATTGTTCTTGTTGTTCTTGTTTGGATTTGGAGTAACCATTTTAGAGTGAGAAAGAGCAGAATTAGGAAGCAAAGATTGGGCATCAAAAGCAGTGAGAAGAGAGTGGAAAGTTGAGGTGTCAGAGTAAATGAAATTAGTTCTTGCTTGAGTGCCCTTCATTGATAGGGCAGCCCTGTCATAAGCCATGGCGGCTTCATGGGCAGTGTCAAAAGTGCCAAGCCAGTGCCTCTCTTTGGTTGTTGGGTCTCTAATTTCAGCGGCATATCTGCCCCATGGCCTTCTTCTGACACCAAGGAACCTTCCTGGTTCACCTTGTTTTCTTCTGCCTCTTCTCTCTCCTCCAGTTTGAGATATTTGAGATGAGTTTCTTTGAATTAGAGCAAAACCCATTTGAGTTTGAGCAATTTCATGAACTGGGTAGGCTTTATCAGAGGCTTTGGAGGTAGCCATTAGAGCAAAAAATGAACAAAAAGAAGCAAAAAACAGAGGTTTTTTGGGTTTGGGATGAAGGGTTGAGGCAGCTCTTGAGGCTCTTTTTAAAGAAGAAAAAGGAAAGAACAAAAGAAGTACGTTGTAGAAGTCATTCTATGGAAGAACACTCTCCTTTAAGTCACTGTTTCTTATTCAATCCCTTTAATCACTCTGATATGAAACAAAAAGGTACAAATCTCATCAGATATAATATTTGAAAATGTTGATCTTTTTCTTTCCTAGTTCCCACAATAGTTGGAACAATCCCTAAAAGAAAAGAAAGGAGAAAGAATAATACGCCTGTAACAGCTCAAGCCCACTACTCGTAGATGTTGTCTGATTTGGTTAGTTACGTATCGTTGTCATGGTTTTAAAACGTGTTTCCTAGGAAGAGGTTTCCATACCCTTATAAGAAATACTTTGTTCCCCTCTCCAACTGATATGGGATCGCACAATCCACCACCACCTTTGGTGGCCCAGCGTCCTCGCTGGCACACTGCCCGGTGTCTGACTCTGATACCATTTGAAACAGCCTAAGCCTACCGCTAGTAGATATTATCCGTTTTGACTAGTTACGTATCATCGTCAGTCTCACAGTTTTAAAACACGTCTCCTAGGAAGAGGTTTCCACACCCTTGTAAGAAATGCTTCGTTCTCTTCTCCAACCGATGTGGGATCTCATAATCCATCCCTCTTGGGAGTCTAGCGTCCTCGCTAGCACATCGTCCGGTGTCTGGCTCTGATACTATTATTGTAACAGCCCCAGCCCACCACTAACAGACATTGTCCGCTTCGGCCAGTTACGTATCGTCGTCAGCCTCACAGTTTTAAAACGCGTCTACTAGGAAGAAGTTTCCACACCTTTATAAAAGTGCTTCGTTTCTCTCTACCACCAATGCATAGAAATACACATTAAGATTAGTTTAAGGAATGTTTGGATGTGTTCAATATCTACAAGGCCCAAACAACCACCAGTTTGCACATGTGAGTGAGCAAAAACAGGACCAAGAAAAGAACTTTGGCTTGTTTTTGTTGTCCACTTCATGATTTTCAAAGGGAGCAGTTAAGGTTATTCATATCTTAACAAAGAAAAACACTGAATTAATTATATCCTAAACAAGAGCTACTCTTTTGAGACTTTCTTGTCTGTTTTCATGCTAGCAAACCCACTTCAGCTTGCTATCCACTTACACGATAAAGTCGGTCAAAATAATCATATTTTAGATCTCGACTCTCGTGACGTTTTAGTCTCTCTACTTTTACCTCTAAACGTAACGACGATGATATATCAAGAGGCCAAAGAAGACATATAGTACCATATCAAGTCCATTAGGAATTCACTTAAAAGCTAAGTAGATAGCTATAATCATTCAACTCAAATGAAAGACAAAGGCCAAAACTATTACAAAAACCAAAGTAGAGAGACTCATAATGTATTTTGACTAAGCTATGATATGACAAAAAAGTGTTTCGCATGTTTGTTTGAAGACTGACATTCCCACCAAAGCAGTTCATTTTAATGAAAATTGGTGACTTTTTGCATCACTAAATGCATCCCAAATGTTTGAAAAAAGAGAAAAAAAACAAAGAATTCAAGGGGAAAACTGGCCTACTTTGCCAGAGAATAACAGAATGAATGCCTGTAAAAAGTTGTACAATTTCCCAGCTTAGCTTTCTTTGAGACCTTTTATCAAACAGGTAGAGTGCATAACCTTGAATGAAAAGGAAAATGGGTGGCTTTGTTTCTGTATGATCTCCAAAAGCAATGATGAAAAGGCTAGATAGAGTCGAGGCAAATTAAGTTGAGAAGGAGATTAAAATGGCAGCAAAACAAAAGCAAAAGGGTGTGTGTGTGTGTGGGGGCATCTAAATCATATGTATGATAGCAGAATTTTGAATGAACAGAAGAAAGAAGTCAAATTCACATGCTAAAATGGCATTGGGAATAGCATTAACCAATCATAATCCAATTGGGTAAGGCTCCTTCTTCTTGTTTCTAGCAATACCTCACAATCATGCTTCCGCCTATTTTAAACATAATGATTGAGACACATTCTGACTGCAAAAGACATCTCAACAACAAGACAAATGGCAGAAAGTGGCAAATATATATTCTATTATCTCTATGATTCAGATGCCCAAACCATGAAAGCAGATAAAATGGGCGTTAAGAAATATTGTCCGTTTTGGCTCGTTATGTATTACCGTCGGTCTCATGATTTTAAAACGTATCTACTAGAGAGAGGTTTCCACACCCTTATGAGGAATGCTTCGTTCCCCTCTTCAACCGATGTGGGATCTTATAATTCATCCCCCTACGGGGCCCAGCACCATCACTGGTACTCCGTTCACTGCCTAGCTTTGATACCATTTGTAACACCGCAAGTCCACTGTTAGTAAATGTTGTCCGCTTTGACCTATTACGTATCACCGTTAGTGTCACATTTTTAAAACGTGTCTACTAGGGAGAGGTTTACACACCCCTATAAGGAATACTTGGTTCCTCTCTAACCAATGTGGGATCTCACCATCCATCCCCTTGCAGGGCACAACGTCCTTGATGGGACACTACTCGGTGTCTAGCTCTAATACCATTTGTAACACCCCAAGCTCACTGCTAGTAAATATTGTCCGCTTTGGCTCGTTACATACCGTCATCAGCCTCACAGTTTTAAAACGCATCTACTAGGGAGAGGTTTCCACCCCCTTATAAGAAATATTTTGTTCCCCTCTCCAACCAACGTGGGATCTCATAATCCACCATCTACAAGGCCCAGCATCCTCGCTAGCACACCGCTTGATGCTTATCTCTGATACCATTTGTAACCATCCAAACTCAGCATTAGTAAATATTGTCCCCTTTGGCCCATTACATATTGCCATCAGCTTCACAGTTTTAAAACACATCTACTAGAAAGAGTTCTCACACCCTTATNGTGTGTGTGTGTGTGGGGGCATCTAAATCATATGTATGATAGCAGAATTTTGAATGAACAGAAGAAAGAAGTCAAATTCACATGCTAAAATGGCATTGGGAATAGCATTAACCAATCATAATCCAATTGGGTAAGGCTCCTTCTTCTTGTTTCTAGCAATACCTCACAATCATGCTTCCGCCTATTTTAAACATAATGATTGAGACACATTCTGACTGCAAAAGACATCTCAACAACAAGACAAATGGCAGAAAGTGGCAAATATATATTCTATTATCTCTATGATTCAGATGCCCAAACCATGAAAGCAGATAAAATGGGCGTTAAGAAATATTGTCCGTTTTGGCTCGTTATGTATTACCGTCGGTCTCATGATTTTAAAACGTATCTACTAGAGAGAGGTTTCCACACCCTTATGAGGAATGCTTCGTTCCCCTCTTCAACCGATGTGGGATCTTATAATTCATCCCCCTACGGGGCCCAGCACCATCACTGGTACTCCGTTCACTGCCTAGCTTTGATACCATTTGTAACACCGCAAGTCCACTGTTAGTAAATGTTGTCCGCTTTGACCTATTACGTATCACCGTTAGTGTCACATTTTTAAAACGTGTCTACTAGGGAGAGGTTTACACACCCCTATAAGGAATACTTGGTTCCTCTCTAACCAATGTGGGATCTCACCATCCATCCCCTTGCAGGGCACAACGTCCTTGATGGGACACTACTCGGTGTCTAGCTCTAATACCATTTGTAACACCCCAAGCTCACTGCTAGTAAATATTGTCCGCTTTGGCTCGTTACATACCGTCATCAGCCTCACAGTTTTAAAACGCATCTACTAGGGAGAGGTTTCCACCCCCTTATAAGAAATATTTTGTTCCCCTCTCCAACCAACGTGGGATCTCATAATCCACCATCTACAAGGCCCAGCATCCTCGCTAGCACACCGCTTGATGCTTATCTCTGATACCATTTGTAACCATCCAAACTCAGCATTAGTAAATATTGTCCCCTTTGGCCCATTACATATTGCCATCAGCTTCACAGTTTTAAAACACATCTACTAGAAAGAGTTCTCACACCCTTATGGAATACTTCATTCTTCTCTCCAACCAATATGGGGTCTCATCATCCACCCCTTACGAGACCCAGCATCCTCCCTGGCACATCGCTCGGTGCCTAGCTCTAATACCATTAATAACAGCTCAAGCCCACCAGTAGTAAATATTGTCCACTTTAGCCCGTTACATATCACCATCGATCTCACAGTTTTAAAACACGTCTACTAGGGAGAGTGTTCCACATCCTTATAAGGAATACTTCATTCTTCTCTCCAACCAATATGGGGTCTCATCATCCACCCCCTACGGGACCCAGCATCTTCCCTGGCACACTGCTCGGTGCCTAGCTCTAATACCATTAGTAAAAACTCAAGCCCACCACTAGTAAATATTGTCCGCTTTAGCCCGTTACATGTCACCATCAGTCTCACCGTTTTAAAACACGTCTACTAGTGAGAGGTTTCCACACCCTTACAAGAAATACTTCGTTCCCCTCTCCAACTAACATGAAATCTCGATCCGTTTCTATGCCGGACCGATCCACTAAAGTCCCGAACAGAGAAACACCCATTACCCTAAATAGGTTTTTGTAGAGACCCATTTGCCCAAATTAGAACAAAAATAAAAAGGGATTTTTAGTTGAAGACAACACCGAAAGTGGAAGAGGAAAATGGGAAGCACATGGGAGAACCCAAGTGGGAAGCATTCCTTACCTTGAGTTCTTGCCAATTTGAAGACCACAAAGTTGGGTCAACCCTCGTCTGAAAAGGTGTGTGCGACCAAAGCCAGCCACTCCTAAATTGGATGAATGTCCACTCTCTACCAACATTTTCAAACCCACCATTTTTTCTTCCCACTAATCATTTAATCTTCAATTTTATTCGTAAAATAGCGTACTCTTTTCAACATTTGTTATTATCTTAAAAGTCGAGAGTTCGATCGACGATTATAAGATTTAAACAACAAAGGTTAAACTCTGACACTCGAGTAAAACAAAGATACATGAACAAACCGAGACCATATTCGAACGAAAACTGAATGACCTCTTAAGAATTCTTATGGGATGTATGTGAGTAAAAATAAAGTATGTTTCAAGAATTCAAGCTAAGGGAACGTCCGGTCGATTTTATTTTTTTTTTATACAATTCNAAAAAAAAAAAAAAAAAAAAAAAAAAAAAAAAAAAAAAAAAAAAAAAAAAACATCCTAGTTTAATGATTTGGTTGAGGGACAAGAATTCTGCACATGTTTCGAAACAGGGAAGGGCAAGTTCGGGTTTTTATTTATTAATATTTACAAAGTGGGTCGCCCGGGATTTGGGGAAAAAGAGATTTTTTTTCCTTAAAAAAACATGTTTCAATGTTTTTGTAGAAATTTAATTTTATTTATAAAATACCCATTATTGTTGACTTCATATTAAACATAAAATTAAATAATTAAATAATTAAATATAAAACTGAAATTTAACTAATATACATTTAATTCATATATTTTATATAAAATTATGACTACATTTTACCATGAATGGAGCTTCATGTTTTGATTGAAATAAAATAGAAAATTTAAAAATATATAGACAAAAATTAATAAAAGTTAAAAATATAGGAACGAAAATAAATATTTTAATTTCAAAAAGTGAATAAAAATAAATAAATAAATAAATAAAATAATATTTTTAGCTTAGCATGGTGGCAGACCAAAGTACTCAGTTGTAGAATCCTAGGAGGACAAAAAAAAATTGGAGCCTTTGGTCAAATGGGGGTTTGACCAATGAAAATAATTTTAATTCTTTTTTTTTTTTTTATAATAAAAATGGTCTATAATGAATACCAAAAACCTTCTACGTCGTTTTCGACCATTTTTAGTTCTCGAGAAACTTAATCGTAAATGTATTTGCATTGCACGGTTAAGAGATCGTTAACGTATTTTTGTGCAATTTTGATAAAAAAAAATTGTAGGCTATATTGTTTATTTTAAATATAAATTAAATTATTTTCATTATTATTATTATTATTATTATATGTAGGTCCCACATATTGAATAGATTATGTAACATGGTTATACATAAGTGGGTAATATTATGGAAGAACAATTATGTCATAGTAATACTAAAAATATTATTTCAGCTCATCATACCCTACTAATCTCATTATCATTAATTCTCATCCTAAAAATAAATTAAAAAACTTAGGAAAAACATTATTATTATTATTATTTATTATTATTTGTTTCTCAAAATTCAAGCAAAGGTAGCTTATGTATATAATGATGGCCAATCATTTACATGTTATGAAATAAAATAAATAAATTGTCAGAAAAAAATGAATTTTTTTCTTTTGCCAATTCCAAGAAATTCCACTTATTATTCAAAGCTTCATTAATGATGAATAATAATAATAAACAAAATTTCTACATAATTGCTTCGGTCTATGTTTGTGAGAATATAATTGACCAATATATTATGTGACACATTTAGCCTTTCATTTTGGCTTTATCTTTCGTTCGGGTTAGTTCATGAGATGAAACAATAGACGTGTTCATGACCACAATGTTGTTTTCTCTTATTGGGGCTTTTCCATTGTGACCCTCGAAGTCTTGGAAATTTACGTCTAGGGTAATTCGTTTTCGTTTATTCAATTTGGCATTGAACTTTTCTGAATAAAATTTGACCCCCAAAATTCTAAACTCAAATCAAAATTTATGGTACAAGTAAAAGTGTATATATTTGTATGTATAACATAGGGAAAGTTACTTCTTACCTTTGTAGAGGCCTTTTAATTCCCGTGCTGATCTTGGTTGTTTGTTTGGTTTACATACGGTGAGAGGAGGAACATTCAAATAATTTCGATCTTCAAATATTAAGACAAGTATAAAGTATCGAAACAATTATTAATTCTATTAGGTTTCACGACAACCCTAAACTTTCATCATAGAAGTTATGAAATGATATAAACACAAAATAACTACACTAAAGTTACATGCAATAATACCTAGAATTAGAAATTATAACAAGAAATTATATCATGCCATGCTTTATATCATATACATATTTTTCTTAACGAAAACAAAAGATCGAGTGGTAATGATAGGTACCCATTTAGAAAAACTTATAGTACCTAAACCCGAACCCGTAACTATTAAAAGATGCTAACGTGACAACTCACTTGATCCATTCAACTATTTGGGACGCAGCCACAAGTTTTTCAAGTACCTTCTAGCTTAGCACATGATATAAACAATACATTATGTTACTTTTAAACATGATTTTGAAAGAGGATTTGGTTCTGAATATGATGAGCCTGTTTTCCGGTACTATGCCTAAAGCACTCTCAACATATCTCTGCTAGCCTCTGTGTCCTAATGGAAATGGCAGCTCTTTTTACACTTGTTGATCAATATAAGCTTTGAAATCCCCTACGCTACAACTAGACGACACAATCTAAGGCCATTGAAGTGAACTATTCCGGAGTCTACATCTGCTGCCTAAAGGGGGATGGATTCCAATAAGCTTTTTATTACTGGCAACAATAATCTTTCCATCTAGAATTGGAATCATCTTAATTTACAGAAGCTTACTGTGGTTTTTGAGTGATTCGCGTCGTTCAAATTGCGTTGCTACATATGGAACGGTTTCCTCGGGGTCGGTGCTCGGTTCTCCATGGACTGTAATCTTTGCTTTAGATGGAATACCTCCACCTGCAACCATACAATTGATGACTGAAAAAGTAAATATTATGTTGAAATATGAAATCATGAGCCTATGATTGGAACTGAATAAAAACGTATGATGAATGTGATCTTTATAAACACCAATAGTGAAAGTACTCAGCCGAGCAGACACCGAACACTAAGGGATCAAAGTTTGGGGATTCAATAGAATTTAGATGTTCTAGTGGTCTTAGCCATAAAAGAGGGATACTAGATGCCGAACATATTAAACTTGTGCCATGCGTAGATCTATGGGGCAAGGCAGGGAGAGGATGGGGAAGCCTTCCTTATTTTCATCCCTACCTTTTATTTCATTTCTCATCCCCATAAAATTCTCCATTTATTTTTCTGAGCGAAAAATTTACAAGGATCAAAGTTCCCGTTGAGGACTTTTTCCTAGTATATATATAGTCTTTACTAGTCTTTTCAAAGAATGTTTTAACTGATAAGAAAAACAATATAAAGTTAAAAGTGCACATTTAAATAATATAATATAGTCTTCAACATTTAAAAAAAAAAATTATTTATTTACTAAATTAATAAATAAAAGATAGTTTTGGTTTTGATATATATCGCAAAACTAACTACTTTTATATATAAAAGTGGAGCGGGGCAGGGTCGGGGATGGAGAAGGTAATCCTTGTCCCTGTCCCCTCAAACGTGGAAAAATCTCTCCCTACTTCTTCTCTCATTCCCCATTTAGACGGGATTCAACCATGTGGTCCCTAATGCATTAAATAGTATGACTGAAGACTACGTTCTACTAAAACTGAAAGGGGAGAGACAGTTCCAATTAGTTGAGTACCTGTAGTTGGAAAGCTCTAGACCTTTCTCCAGCCAGGACTCCTCTAGTAGAGTGAAGTTCCTACAGCAAAAAAATAATGTCCAATACTTGAGCCTCATGGTACTTAAATTCGTAGGTATACACGATACGACCATGGACCGTACCACGAGATGAGTATAATACCTTCTGGGTGTCATCTAAAACTGCTTTGAGGAAAGCAACATCATGTTCAAGGCGTACATTGTCAGAATGGACGATATTTGAAAGACTGTTAGCCTCTTCTTTTGCTATTTCTACTCCTGCTAGCTTATCTCTCAGCATTTCCATCTCCTTTATCATATCAGCTATTCTTTTCTCCATCTCCTGCCGGATTTTTAGAGCAGAGGAAAGATTTTTCTCCACGGCTTCTCGGCTTGCCATTGCTGCTGCTAATTGCCCTTCCAGAACTCCGTTCTTTCTAATTAAGGCTGCCATTTTTGCTTCATAGAATTGATATATACTTGAAAAAGTTGATGATGTTACTATTTTACCACTGTTTTCGCTGAATAGATCAGTATTATCGATTGGATGATATCCAACTCCTTCCTTGAAAGGATTTGAGCTTTCATACTCGTATACGGAAGGCAGTGTCTCCACATGGAATTCACCCCCAGATTGAGTCAACTTGTTTTCTGTTACCTACCCCAACCAACAACGTATGAACTAAATAAATTTTCTCAAAAATAAACACAAGGATTCACAATTGTCAAACCCAAATCACATTACAACAAACAATATCTTACAGTGACTGGAACTTTATCAAACAATGAAGGTTATGGACTGAAAAGCAAAGTTACATAAAATTGACAAGGCCAGTAAATACAGATCCAATATCGAACTCATTAGTTATTACTTGCATAATAGAGAGTGATAATATAACCAACTCGAGTTACCTGAGAAGTAGAGGAATCATCTTCTTGAGTCTTAGCTATCTTAGTAGTTTTGTCAAAGGCTTCATCATTATGAAATTGTTTGCGCAGTGAAATGTTTCCAGGAATAGGATTCGAATCGATAAGTGAGGACTCTGAAATGGATTTTCTTCCAGAGCCATGTTCAATAGCGGATGCTAGATTTTGTCTAGCAGTCGAGTCAACTGAACGTGTGAGGAACCATTACTAAGTTTTTCATGCAAAGTTGAAAAAAAGTACATGAATTATAAAAAGTTTCTGGGATATTACTGGGATTGGATCGGTCCCTCAAAGATGGTTCCTTCTTTTCCATGGTCAATACTTCAACCTGGGACAACCATGAAGGGAGAATTATAAGAAAATAATTTAACATTTCAGCGAGTAAAAAATAATACTTAATATAATATTGAATCTTACCTGATTTGATGGCTCCTTTTTTGATCCCCCAAAGGCAAGAAGAAAATCCTTCTCCTTGTGCTGCACGAGCACTAAGCTGAAACCCTAAGAACATATCTATCTTAAGTATCTATTCAATAATTATTGTTCGCACAAAGTAAGAATTTAGTTATTGACACAATAATATTAACTTCAAATGATTACGTCTCAGAAAACAATGTTTTTTAAAAACTATATTTAGAATAGATGGTATATGATCGAAACAATTATACAATCAAGGTGTAAGACCTACATGGAAAGTGTGTGATTATGTGCTACAAGCAAACTAATGTCCAAAAAAAAAAATATATTGTTTTATGCACCCAGTAGTGAAAAGGATTTAGCCTTAATTTGCATCCCAGAAGTGTGTAACCGTTGTTGTTTCAAGAGAATGTTTTGCAGGCTCCAAAACACAAAGATGTGCACTAGGCAGTTATCATCCACAGAGTTCACCGCAATAATAGATGAAAATAATAATAAAGTTCCATTAAGAATGTTATTGTAGTCTTCCCTTCTGTAGGGAATAAAAAGAAGCAAATTCAAAATCTTCCCCACTCACCTTATTGGCGGTGACAGAAGATGGAGGTGATATGACAGCAACGGACCACTCAAGTTTCAGTACATCAAAGATTAAAGTCTCAGCATGTCCTGGGAGAAGATGGAAACAACGAGAAAGAGAGTAATCAGATCAGGGTAAAATCCATTAAATCACATTGTTTTATATCTCAAATACGACACTAAAAATTAAGCAAGAGATGAAGTACAAGCATTTGCTTCTCAGACAATGAACATACTCTTTTTCTTGCTTCCACCGCCTGCTATGCACCATTTAGTTCCACAGAGAACACCACAGCTACCAGCTCTTGGTGATGGATGGAAACCCCGTACCTTTATTCTCGACCACACCATCTGGAAACGGTACAAAAATAGTTCTACATACAATCAGGATTATTCCGGATGACATTCTGGATTACAGACTGGGTTAATTTTATAATGAAAAGCATGATAACATACTGTTTCAAAGTCAAGCGAGTATAAATCGTTAAGGGTCCGGGATTTTGATGTCCCTCCAAATATAAGTAGAGTTTTATCATCATAAAGAGTTGCCACATGGTTGGATCTTGCAGATGGGCTTGTTCCACTGACATAGATAAGGAAATATAAGGAGCAGAAGAAAACTTCTAATATCCCTAATATTGTAAAAGAAAATGGAAAATTAAAAATTCAGGAAAATGTAACACTAAGAATTCAACCAACGCCAAAGTTACTCACGTGCAATGCAGAGGGAGCCAAGTAAAAGATTTAAGGTCAAACATGTGAAGGTCGTTGAGTTTTCTCCTCCTACTATCTTCGCCTCCAAAGAGGATTAAAACAGAGCTAGCTCTAACTACAGTGTGACCACTTCTAGCAACCTGCAACAATTAAAGTCGCTCAAATTTGCTACCTTTTACAATAAAGCTCCTTTGCAAACTTACATGTGTGTTGACATCACAAAAAACCTAAGGTGGAAATGATATCAAATAGAATTAACCATGAAACCGAATTTTAAGAGCTTCAATGAAAATTAGATGGTCTATATTCAATAAGTTTATATTTCCAGGTATTAAGATTCAAAATTTGAAGAGGAAAAAAATTCAAAGAATTAATGAAATCAATCATCACTAAACCATTTGAAAAAAATGTGCTTAATGAATTTGTGTACAAGGACTTCCACCAACATTTAAATTGTGACAAAGTAAAGAAAATATAGAATAGTACAGGTATATCTCCCTTTGCTTCCATCAGCGACCAGCATTCTGTCTGTGTGTCAAATGCCCAAACTGCAAGTACAACAAAGATTAGCTTGCAAAATAAAAGAGGAGCAATATCAATACAAATAGTAGAATAATAACCTGCCACTCTTTCATTTCCTGGCTCTGTCTTGCCCCCAACCAGGAGAGCTTTCTTCCCCCAGGAAACCTTCAAACACGAGCAGAACTAGATTTTAGAGATACAAGTTGAACAAAAATAGATGTCATAAAGAGTGCGATAACACTGTGCTGAGGGAATAAAATGATAATATTTTGCAGTAGAACTCATTTCCATAAAGGATGCTTTAATAGAATATCTTCCTCTCAGCTTTTCTCCTGCTCTAATTTGGTACTTCTTTTAAAAGAAACTGCGTTACAATGTACTGGACACACAAAAAACAAGCCCTGAAAAAGAGAAATAGAAAACTAACCCTAGCTACAGAGAACTGCAAACAAAACTCTAAAAATAACTCACTCGATCTCTCTACCTCTCTAAAAATTCTATTATTCCTCAGATGTCCCACAAAACTGCAAANAAAAAAAAAAAAAAAAAAAAAAAAAAAAAAAAAGAATCTAATGAGAGGTAAATTAGAAGCATATTCAAGTCAATAAGTCTCTTTACCTATAAGGAACGGGTAGGCCTAAACTTTGTACTTTGTCAAAAATAAACATACAAGGTTAATTTTGTATCCCTAAATTTTTTTTTTAAAAACTTTAAAGATATTATTGAAACTTTTGAGAGTTCAAAGGTATTTTTGAAACAAAGTGCAAAGCTCATGGGTATGTTTATTAATTTAACCTTGAAATAAATCTCTATCATCCTTTTGGTCCATATATTGTCCCCTTAGGATTTATATTTTTACTTAAAGAAGTCCACCCTATGAATCACAAGTCTCAACTGAACAATCTTGCCTGGTCTGTTATTCTTAGACAATTAGTTCTATGGACGCATAGCTTTCCAACAATACATACAGACACATACTCGCTATGCATCTGCTACTAGTTACAACTTACCAGGCCATGACCCTTGCATGCAGGAATCTTCAATGGCAGTGAGCTCGGTGATAGGTAGAGCTTTGATGAGGCTCTGCTCCAAGTAAATTTATCAAAATCAAGCACCTGCAGAGACAATGATGTACTCACTACCCACACAGGCAAAGCAATCACTTGAGTTGCTCGCAAAATGTAATATGTTGGTGCAAAGGAAAATGAATGTTTCGGACGGAAAGAAAATTTCCCAACCTGTACATCATCTAATAATCCATTCCCAGATTCACCACCAACAACAATCATCTTATTTCCAATCACAGTTGCGGCATGCTGTCAAAAGAAAAACAAAAAAACAAAAAATCAGAAGTCACCTTCTTCACAATTGAATAGCAGACGTGCAAGTCTAATCTCTAAACTATCATTAATGGTAACAAAATACATACATTGAAACGAGGAGCTGGTTTTTCCCCTGCCATTGACAATACCATCCAATTTTCAGACTGTCCCGAGGCACCATTACTAATATCAGGAACAACGTCAGAAGCACGTTGCCCATCATGCTCTTCAGAATGCCTACTTGCGGGTGCAGCAGCACATTCACTCTACAAGAAAAAGAGCTTAAGAAACGTGCTATTCTATTCCATTTCAAACACGAATCTAAAACAACCAAAGGAAAAAAATCTTACATTAGAGCTGCTCACTCGTTTGGGGTGTCTTATAGGACTCCTAGTTCCCTGAGCAGGATCGGAAAGCTGGACCTTCAATCTACAGTAACGAAATACCTTTCTCAATCAAAACATGCAAAGTGTAGTCCCATTAAATCGCATTTCCTTGCAGTTTGCAAGATAGAGAAGCTAATAGGGTTAAATAAAATCTCAATACAAATCAACGAATATATCGTCAAAACTCCTGGCTCCAGAAATTTCAGAAGTCAAATAAATCCAACGAAGCTCCATACATTGCCTCACCACCACAAAATAAATACAGATAAACTAGCACAATCGCTCACCTTCCATTCTTCATTCGCCTACGAAACCCGAACATTTTCATGGACTAAAACTTCTTCACGAACACCAATAACTTCCTCTCACTCCAAAACCCTAACCGCTTCAAGAGAAAAAACTACATTACCATCAAGCGAACGAACACGAAAACCCTCGGAATCCAGAAGAAGTTGCGGAATGCATTCAGACAACCACTGCGGACCACATAAACAGAATATTCGATCCGCAAAACCGGAATATGAAGCCGATAGTGATAGAAGAAGTCGGAAAAATGCACAATAGAAAGAAATCGAGATCAAAACGACATTGAATCCTGCAAAAAAAAAGGCCTAACTCCGAGGTCAATCAGCTACTTTTAGCTTCGTTCGTCGATTTATCGAGATGCGAGTGAGGAAGAAGAAAGAAAGGAAGAAAGCGACCTTAAAGGCGGCGCAGTTTAGCATTGACTTTGTCTTGTAGTAATGGCGGAGAAAGGGCGATTGGTAGGATGCGCCATGTGAAGATGCAGGTGAAGAACCAGACGAAGGGGGGCTGAAGGTAGTAGAAAAAGAAATGACCGTTGATTTTGGAGGGAGGGTGTTATCTGCTCCAGATAGAAACAGATGTGGGGCCCACCGCATTTAATTTTTTTAGATAATTTAAATATTATTTTTTATCCCTCGTCTTCCTAACAATCTCATTTTTTTTAATTAAATTATATTTTAGTTAAATTAATTAAAATATTCCTTAAACTTTTTAACTTTGCCTACAAAGTTAAAAAAAAAAATCTAAAAAATATTTTTACCGTTAATTTTGGCACATTTCTTAAAAAATTTAAAAATAACCTTATTTTTAAAACTATAATTAAATTTTAAAGACAGTAACAATAATTATTTTTATAAAAAAAAAGTTTTAAAAAAATTATTACCGTCAATATATAAATGAAATTGGTCTATCGACATCTTGTAAATTATAGCATCGGCTAACTCTGTGCCAGTAGCCGCGGTAATACAGAGGATGCAAGCGTTATTCGAAATGATGGGGCGTAAAGCATTTGTAGGTGACTTTTTAAGTCTGCCGTCAAATCACAAGGCTTAACCCTGGACAGGCGGTGTAAACTACCAAGTTGGAGTACGGTAGGGGCAGAGGGAATTTTCGATGGAGCGGTGAAATGCATAGCACCAACAACGAAAGTACTCTGTTGGACCGACACTGACACTGAGAGACAAAAGCTAGAGGAGCGAATGGGATTAGATACCCCAATAATAATATTTTTTTTTAAGGTTTATTATTTAAATAAATTTTATTAAAAAAATAAAAGTTTTTACGAAAATTGATCACTATTATTGAAACTTTTTAGTTTTTTTTTTTTTTTCTAGTAAGTATAAAGCAATTATTTGGACAAACAAATCAAAAAAAAAATATTTTAAATTAAACTTTTTATTTTGTAGCAGTAAAGTGGGGACCAGATTGTCAGACAATGTTGGAAAATGGAGCAGACGGAAAAGAAATAAAGGAAAAAAGGCGTATCAGGATTCTGTCCAATCTGGATTCCCACGTGTCAAATATGGACCTTCGGAGCTGCCGTGGGCTTCCATGGGCCCCCAGGATTCTTGGGGTCCAACAAATACTTGGGCTGGGCCCATTTACAGTAAATTTAAAAATAATAAATTAAATTTATAATTTAAGCTTAGGTGACAGCTGGCAAATGTCTTTTTGCATGAATAAGACATAAAAGAAGAGACTATAAAGCCAAAAGTACACCCCACAGAAAAATGATAAATTAATTCTTTAAATGGAAAATACCAAAATATAATATCATTATTTTGGCATACTTTTATAAGAAGAAAATATATATAATTAATTAATTAAAAGGTTAAAGTCCGTACATATGTGTCATTGTCCTACAACCAAGGCCTTATTTTTATTCACATGTACCTAATGGCATTGGTGAGGGCTTCTTTTGGTTTCTTAGGACTATGCTTGTATGTAGGTAGGTAATAGCAAGTGACGTTTTAGCCGTTGACCTACTCGACTATAAAAGCTCGGCTCCTCTTACAAAATATCCAAATGCTTCAAGCTTTGGGGCGCCAAGCTACGACACTGCCTCTGTTGCTCATTACTGAACGCGCATTTCCTCGTGTGTTATATTGTAACAGTCTAAACCTATCGCTTGCAAATATTGTCTGCTTTGACCCGTTAGATATCACCGTCAACTTCACGATTTTAAAGTGCATTTATTCGGGATAAATGTTTCGTTCCCCTTCTCCAACCGATGTGAGATCTAACAATCCACCCCTTTGAAAGGCCCTTTACGACTATAAAGAAGAGGGGGTTGTTCCCACATAATTGGTAGTATGAGAAGCTGCCACTTGGGCTATTCAAGCTCCTAGACCTTCGTCTGCCTAGTCCTGTTGGCAGTTGGTGGACACATTTCTTTGGCCCGATCTTGATACCATTTATAACAACTCAAACCCGCCACTAACAAATATTGGGCTATTCTACACATGTTTATATATACATATTTCAAAAATAAATGTTAATACCCGAGTATAACTCTCATTAGATTATTATTATTATCATCACGTCCTTTTTCATAGGTCAATTAATAAATTTGCCACTATTTTTCAAATTTGAAAAGACTAAAATGCCCATTATGTTATGAGCTAAAGGACCATATACAAAGGGATACATTTGTCATTTTATGCTGTGGGGGATAAGATCCAAATAATCACAGTCCAATTCTACAAGCCACACTAAGGGCCAGTGGCCACAATAATTGGGTGAGGTGCTAATCAAAATGCCCCAAAAAGAATGTCAACTTTTTCAGCCTTAACTACGAAAACGACGTCATTTAATTTTTATTTAAATATTATTTTATATGTAAAAAAATAAAAAATTAAAATTAAAATACTTATATTTATTTATTTATATATATATATATATATATATATATATTCGAATAAAACTTTGTTTTCTATTTTTCTCCAATGATCCATCGCTATTTTCACGTGCTTCTGTTTTTTTTTTCCACGTTATTTATTATTATTATTTTTTTTTTAATTTATCCAATTATTCCCCTTTTAATAGAAATATCATTTTCACCTTATTTTATATTAATAAATTTATTAGCGCTATCTTATCCATTACTTTTACATTGATCTCACTATCATTTAACATTTATTCGACAAATACTACGGTCTATAAAAGAGATTTGATAAATTATATTAAACAAAAATGCTATTTTCTTCTCTCAATATTTAATAATAAAAAAATCGTGACGAATCAATTTAAAACTAGAAATGTTAAACCCGTCTTTGCTATCTCGGTCTTTTAATCCAAGCTCTTCACGCATGGCTCTAAGTCGATATACTTACGACACGTGAGTAAAGAAGAGATACCTGAATGAACCGATACCACATTTGAATGAGCGTAATTATGATGATATGATGATTAAAAAAACTTTAAAAAACTAAAAGTTACTGCATATATTAAAAAAAATTAAGCGTGTTTTACTCACCGCTAGAAGTTAGAAGTAAATAACACGAGCATGTCGAAAAAAAATGTCGGGGCCATAGATCTTGCACGGGGCGTTATTTTTTACGTACGTTTTTTAAAAAATATTTTTTTTTTGTTATTGATTACCATGTTCGACTTTTCTTCTCCGTTCTGTCTCTATCAATAATATATATATAGGGAATAAAATTTTATGATCTCTTACGAGAACAGGAAGTCTTTCTAATGGAAGAATATTATTCCTATCCCACTCTCTTGACGTTCTCGAAGATTATCGTGTTCGTGTTTGTCATTGTCGTCATCGTCATTGTCATTGTCGTCATAATCTTTGCTTTCGTTTTTTTTTTTCTATTCATTCCCGAAGAAGCGATAAAAATAAAATATTATCTTAGTTTAAGAAAATTATATGCAAACTAGAATTTTAAAACTTTATAAATATTTAAATTTTTAAATTTTACATGAGTTTTAAAATTTGTAATTTTATGTCTTTTTTTTTTTTTTTAATTTTAATTTTGTGTCAAATAATTTTAATTATATATATATATATATATATATATATAGTCTATGTGTGTATATATATATCTGAAGCATGTTTTCTTCTTCAACTAAAAATTCCTTCTTTGAAACTTTGCTAGAAGGAGAGAAAACATTTGGATTACCCGACGGTGACTATCCGGTGATCAAAGCACAAGAATATTTTTGAAAAAATGGAGCGGGTAGCGAAGGTTGCGTCACAGAAGGCGGTGGTGATATTCAGCAAGAGCTCGTGTTGCATGAGCCATGCAATTAAGAGACTCTTTTACGATCAAGGCGTCAGCCCGGCCGTGTACGAGCTCGACCAAGACTCGAGAGGAAAAGAGATCGAATGGGCCCTTCGGCGCCTCGGCTGCAACCCCGCCGTCCCTGCCGTCTTCATCGGTGGCCGATTCATCGGCAGCGCCAATGCCATCATTACCCTTCACCTCAATGGCTGTCTCGACAAATTGTTGAAGGAAGCCGGAGCGCTTTGGCTCTGATATTCTCTTACATAACTACACACCCATCAATAATAAGACTAGAGAAGTTCTTTTCTACTGATTTTATGACGATATTATGCTCGAAAGCCGAAAAAATTATAGATAATTTCGTCTCTTGAAAATGGAAATATTTTATGACAATATTATGCTAAGAATATTTTTAAAAATAATTTTCGCCTTTTATATTAATTATTATATATGTTTTATGTTTCGAGATTACGTGTGAACATAAATATTGTTAGGGACCACGTAAAGTAGTTTTAATGGAGAAATTTGTGAGAATTATGCAATACAATGCATCGAGGTCGAAAAAGATTTGAGTTATATTCGAATGCCAAATTAATATATATATATATATATATATATTCTTTGGTTAAGAATATAGGACAAATTCCAAATTTCCCCTGTGTATATATATATATTTTTTTTTAATTGGATAAGAAATTATTTTATTTGTGAACGAGTAAAGTAAGAGTACATGAATGAACCGAAACCTCATCTGAACGAGATTGATTTTGAAGGTAGAATGATTGAGAAATGCTTAAAATAATTAATAGTTACGACCTATATTAACAAAGTGCACCATATTTTCCAGTGGCTCGATGGAACCTCCAAAGTTAAACGTGCTTAAATTGGAGTAATTCTATTTCGGATTACCTCCTGATTTTTTTAGGACACACATGTTGAAATGACTCGTGTTGGTAATCTTCGCTCTTAGGAGCAATTTAAGATAAATAGGTAACGTGGTCATGTCGCACGAAAATATCGAGGTCATCAGGTGCCAAATTCGGATTCCAAATATTAATTTGAATCGCGAGTATGAATAATACTAAATAAAATACATAACAATTATAAACACCAATAAACGGTAAAATCAAATTCATCCCTCAATGGTTCCAACATTCTTCTACAAATACGACTATGGTGCATGCTTGACTCGAACTATTTTAACGAGCGAAGATCGTTCTCATAAATCAACACGAATCATTACAGAACCTTTGAGGTTATCGAACATAAACAAAACATGTTTTATTTTGAAATTTCAATGATTGCAGCACCGAAAAAGAATGTGCACGTTGGTAATAGATAATAAATATTAATTATTTTTTAAAAAATAAAAAATCGCTCCCATTTGTTTCAAAATAGTTGGCACAAATTTAGCCATCTACTGCTGCAGTTTCCCCAAATGGATTGAAAATTGGGCTTGGTATCGCAAGCCCAGGCCCAATAAGCCCAAAGTGGAAAAAAATTAATTAAATTGATTGGTTAAATTAATATTTTAATATTATTATATTATTATTACATAAACCAACCCAATTACCCAAATGAAATTATATAATTTATAAAGAATAAAAAAAAGATATAAATAAATCAAATGATCAAATATTAACCCCTTTTTGACATTTTTAAAATATAATATAAATGAATTATAGGAATATATATGCTCCATCAAATTCCTTACCTTTTCCTTTGAACCATATTCTCTTGGATTAAGTTTTTGGCATGAATTAAAAAAATATATATATATATATTTATGGAAAAATAAAATAAATTAATTTTTTTTAAAACGCGATTACTTTTTAAACTTCAAATCACGAGCTACGTTTCACTTCAATGAACTCATATAGTATAAGTAGAGATATAGCCTTTAATTCGATAGCNAATGAAAAAAAAAAAAAAAAAAAAGCTAAAATTATAGAAAAATGGAATTGATTCCACCTTATCTTATGATGGAAATTTTAATAACTAGCTATATATAGCTTTAAAATTTAAATAATATTCCTTAAATACAAAATGGATATGAAAATAATAATAATAATAATAATTAAATACTTTAAAATTAACAATTTAGTCTCTCGATTTTAATACGTGAGACGTAACAAAAAATATTAGCAAAATTTAATGATTTTTTTTTTTTTTTGTATTTACATAATAAATAATGACGCTAAATGATGGGACAAATTAAATTATTACAAATTTGAAAATAAAAAAATAATAATGGGATTTTAGGGTTTATATGGATTTAGGTGGATAGGAGTGGATTTTAGTAAATTATAGGCCAAAATAATGGTTATTTGGTGTGAAGATCAGTGTATTTCTGTGGGTAAGTTATTATTAGAGAGGTGATTATTAAAAAAAATGGTAAATATTCTGTTTAAAGATGCCTTTGGTTCATCAAAATCAAATAACCATAGATGGAAATAAGGCTTTGTGGTTAAATTTTATTTCAAAATCAGCTCAACACGAGTTCAACCACACGTCGGGTATGAGAATTCGAACCTTTTTACCTCTTAATTAACGATATATGTCTTAATCAGCTGGATACGTCGGGTTTGTCGGGTTGTATTGAGTTATAAAGTTTGACACAAAGCTCGAAAAATTTAGGGAACTAGAATTCAGCACAAATTTAATTAAACAGAGAAATTATACGACATATTTAAACGGATAAAAAAAATGTTAATTTGATAATTTGATTCCGAACCAAATTAATTTATTTAAATGTGATTTTATAAATTAAAAAAAAAAACTATAGAGACATAAATATTAGGAATAAAAATATAAAATAAAAAGTGAAAATACGATTTTGCCATTCAGTATTTAAATGATTGTTAAAATTTAGGGGGTAAAATTTAAATTATATAAAAGAGAGGTGCCATTTTTGTAAATTACCCAAACTTTGTAGATAGAATTCAAAATTTGAGAAAATTATTGGGTTTTAAGTGAAAAAAATNAGGTTTTTTAGTTCTTTACTCTTTTCTTTATTTTTTTTTATTTACCGCAAAAGTGAATGAATTACCCCAAACAACCTTTTCACTATGGCCGACCAAACATTTGGGCAGTGACTCTTCCACCATAGAAGCTGTCCTAAAAGATTCACTAGTAACTGACATTTTTAATATATACATATACATATATATATTGGTCTCGAGCCTCTCTCAACCATATGTAATTCTCTTGAGTCTCTCGGTCCTTAATGACCTCCATCTTTTCCGCTCTTTACATCTCTCAGTCTCCTTCGACCTCTATTAGTCGGTCACGGTCTCTCTGTCTCTTGCATTCTTTTCTATCTCAGCTCTCTCGAGCTCCGTTCGTTCCTCTTTTGACTCTCGTTTCCTTGAATCTCGATATTCACTGTTTCTCTAGACTTCAGACTCTTCGTCCCAACTGGGTGATCGAACCCAACTCAACTTGAAAAAATAGAGGGTTGGTTAGGCTGCATTATAAACCCTATTTAGTTCATTCGAGTAGATAATCCGACCAATTTGAAATTTTGGGTCAGTCCAAAAATTTTATTAGTGCTGTAATCAAAATTACAGTAAAAATATGTTATAATTTCTTACGAAAATTGAGATTCGGAATGAGTGCAACGGTAATTTAGACGTTGTGACAGTGTTCAAGTCCCAATTTCTGTAATGGGTCACTACTACACTACTTAAAGTTTCAATTATTACCTGACATTCTAACGGATTTGTCCGTTATTACCTGGAGAGGTACGTGTCGTCATTTACCTAATTAAATGAATTATTTTAATAAAGTAGATAAATAGTTTTAATGATATATTTTAGATTAAATAAATGTAATTATAATTATAATTTTTATATATCGACCGTCAAATCGAATTAGTTGATAAGTCCTCTTAAAACTAGTTTAGATTGAATTAAACTATCGAATTTGTTATTAATTTTATTTAATATATATATAAAAGACTCCCGCCGCCGATAGATGTTCCATGCCACCTTTTGTGAATAGCTCTGAAAATGAATGAATTGTGATATAGCGCCGAATAAGCCACAATTCTCGACTCGAAATCTATCGGACTTGTTGGGAGAGAAAATAGGGAGCCCTATACCATACATCCTGCTGCCTCGGGACGACTGCACGTTACATCATAGTAGCACGACACAATGAAGGCGGAAACCCGGTTGGGCGTTCCTGCGCACCTGCCATCTTGCAAGAAAAGGCCCCTGACTCGAGAACAAAGCAAGATATATATATATATAAATAATGCTAACTTAAAATAAATAAATAAATATTTTACGTATTAACATTTTATTTTTATTAAAAAATTTAACTCGAACCATCAGAACCAACTTAATTGATTATATTATGTCTCGGTTAGACTAAAATTATTATTTAATAAAATTTATTTGGATTGAAAAATTTTACCATCCCAATAATTTAGTTAAGTAAAAAAATGCAACCCGACCCAATTCAACCTATAAACGCTCCTAATTTGAACTATATTATATATATATATATACCGTTTTATCTATTGTAGAGTGATAATTGGATGAACCGCCATGATATTATGGTAATTAACGTCTTATCCATTGAGCTACGGTTACGATGGAAATATTATATTATATTATATTATATATATAGGAATTAAAAAAATGTAGATAAAATATAAAAATATTATAATATAGGAAAGCCACAAATGGAGATTGCGTTAGTATTGGATAATAAGAAGGCAATAAAATGGGATTTAAAACATGTGTTTAAGAATATCCATCACAATTCCCTCCGCCGTGGGACCCACTCCCTCCGACCGCGATGATTATTATTACCGATCCCTTCTGCCACTGGCCGTAAATTTATTTATTTATTTATTTATTTATTTTTAATTTATTTTTTCCCCGGAGGCCCAAAGGGGCAGAAATTAAAATTTGTTCACTACTTAAATTCCTTAACGATTTGCAATTAAGAAATTAATTGCACCCAGATTTGGTCTTCCAATTCAATGGCCATATAAATATCTTATTCTCTACTTAATCGACTGTCCTTTTTTTAAAAAATTAAAAATTAAAAAAAGAAATTTCACATTCACATTCCTTTTTCTTTACCTTCCCACTCTTGCAGGATGTCAGTTTCTTCTTCGATTTGGTGATCTGCTCCTCGGCCGTGTTGGTTGCGATCTTTCCCTGTAATGGGTACTCCGAATTCTTGAGTTTGATAGCGATTAAGACCAAGAAAAGGGGTTTTCATGGCAATTTGGAGATGGGTTTGTCTCAGAAGTTGAGGAAGAGGCGCGGTTTTAGGGGTTGGATGATTATGAATTGTTTGTGTTTATGTTAGTTTGGGTCTGTAATTGGGTTTGTTCTACTGGGGTTTCTTTGTTTGTTGTTGTTTTTGGTTGTTTTCATTTGATTATGNAATTAACGTCTTATCCATTGAGCTACGGTTACGATGGAAATATTATATTATATTATATTATATATATAGGAATTAAAAAAATGTAGATAAAATATAAAAATATTATAATATAGGAAAGCCACAAATGGAGATTGCGTTAGTATTGGATAATAAGAAGGCAATAAAATGGGATTTAAAACATGTGTTTAAGAATATCCATCACAATTCCCTCCGCCGTGGGACCCACTCCCTCCGACCGCGATGATTATTATTACCGATCCCTTCTGCCACTGGCCGTAAATTTATTTATTTATTTATTTATTTATTTTTAATTTATTTTTTCCCCGGAGGCCCAAAGGGGCAGAAATTAAAATTTGTTCACTACTTAAATTCCTTAACGATTTGCAATTAAGAAATTAATTGCACCCAGATTTGGTCTTCCAATTCAATGGCCATATAAATATCTTATTCTCTACTTAATCGACTGTCCTTTTTTTAAAAAATTAAAAATTAAAAAAAGAAATTTCACATTCACATTCCTTTTTCTTTACCTTCCCACTCTTGCAGGATGTCAGTTTCTTCTTCGATTTGGTGATCTGCTCCTCGGCCGTGTTGGTTGCGATCTTTCCCTGTAATGGGTACTCCGAATTCTTGAGTTTGATAGCGATTAAGACCAAGAAAAGGGGTTTTCATGGCAATTTGGAGATGGGTTTGTCTCAGAAGTTGAGGAAGAGGCGCGGTTTTAGGGGTTGGATGATTATGAATTGTTTGTGTTTATGTTAGTTTGGGTCTGTAATTGGGTTTGTTCTACTGGGGTTTCTTTGTTTGTTGTTGTTTTTGGTTGTTTTCATTTGATTATGGGTGGGTGTTTTCCTTGTTTTGGATCCTCCGATGAAGACGGTAATGGCGTAAAGGATGCTACTAAGAAGGATTCAGCTAAGGATGGCTCTGCTGCTCAGTCTCACCATGTTACCAGAGTGAGCTCAGGTGATTAAATCAATGGCGGATTCTTTCATTTTCTGTGGTTAATTCTGTAGGGTTTTGTTTCTTTTCCTTGTTAGTAGAGCTTGTTCATTGAGTTTTCGTTGTTGATAGGTTTTTTTGGGGGAATTTTGTGTTGTTTTGATCTGAATAATTGGGTGGGTTTCTTTTGAATTGTGTTTGTGTTCTTGGGACCTTAGGTATCTTTGTGCTGTTTTGTTAGCTTCCTCATTGTGTTCTATGTGGTGATTTCTGTGTTTTTTTCATGGCTGAGGATGGTTTTGTGACATGTTTTGTAATGTTTTTGACTCTGTTGGAAGGAATTGTGTGGATTAGGGAGTGTTTTTTATGGAAATGGTTGAAGAACTATGATGGGTCAAAATGTGTGTTCATTTGTGAGTTGGATAAGCTTAGTTAACTCGTTAATGGTTCATGATTTCTTGTGATTTTGTGAGATCCCGCGTTAGTTGGAGGGGGAACGAAATGTTCCTTATATGGGTGTGGAAACCTCTTCCTAGTAGACGCGTTTTAAAACCGTGAGGCTGAAGGCGATATGTAAGGATTGGTTGGAGAGGGGAGCGAAACATTCCTTATAAGGGTGTGGAAACATCTTCCTAGTAGACGCGTTTTGAAACCGTGAGGATGAAGGCGATATGTAAGGATTGGTTGGAGAGGGGAGCGAAACATTGTTTATAAGGGTGTGGAAACCTCTCTCTAGCAGACGCTTTTTAAAACCGTGATGATTGTTTTGGGATATGTGTGCACAACTCAATGGGTTTGGATTTGTGATGTTTTGTGAAGCTTTTGACTCTGTTGGAAGGAATTGTGTGGATTAAGGAGTGTTCTTCATGGAAATGCTTAAAGAACTATGAAGGGTCAAAATGTGTGTTCCCTTGTGAGTTGGATAAGCTTAGTTAACTCGTTAACGGTTTACAATTTCTTGTGATTTTGTGAGATCCCGCGTCGGTTGGAGTGGGGATCGAAGCATTCCTTATAAGGATGTGGAAACGTCTCCCTAGTAGACACGTTTCATAACCGTGAGGCTGAAGGTGATACGCAAAGATCGGTTAGAGAGGGAAACAAAACATTCTTTATAAGGGTGTGGAAACCTCTCCCTAGTCGACGTGTTTTAAAACCGTGAGGTTGAAGGTGATACGTAAGGATCGGTTCGAGAGGGGAATGAATCATTCTTTATAAGGGTGTGGAAACCCCTCCCTAGTAGACACGTTTTAAAACCGTGAGGCTGAAGGTGATACGCAAGGATCGGTTAGAGAGGGAAACAAAACATTCTTTATAAGGGTGTGGAAACCTCTCCCTAGTAGACGCGTTTTAAAACCGTGAGGCTGAAGGTGATACGTAAGGATCGGTTCGAGAGGGGAATGAATCATTCTTTATAAGGGTGTGGAAACCTCTCCCTAGTAGACGCATTTTAAATCCGTGAGGCTGACGATAATACGTAAGGATCGGTTGGAGAGGGAAACGAAACATTCTTTATAAGGGTGTGGAAACCTCTCCCTAGTAGACGCGTTTTAAATCCGTGAGACTGACGGCAATACGTAAGGATCGATTGGAGAGGGGAACGAAACATTCTTTATAAGAGTGTGGAAACCTCTCCCTAGTAGACGTGTTTTAAAACCGTGAGACTGATGGCGAACGTAAGGATCGGTTGGAGAGAGGAACGAAACATTCTTTATAAGTGTATGGAAACCTCTCCCTAGTAGACGCATTTTAAAATCGTGAGACTGACGGCGATACGTAACGGGTCGAAACGGACAATATAGCGGTGGGCTTGGGCTGTTATAGATTTATACTACGAGTTGTTTTTATTTCAAGAAATGGAAGTATCAAGCTCAGTAGACTTATGTGAACCATGGTGTAGACTTTGTAGGATTGATACAATGTCTGAGTTGCTAGTTTTTACAGATAAATCGAAGTCGAAGAGTGTATCCGATGCTAAGAAGGAGCCAACGGTTCAAAAGGATGGAACAACAGCACATATTGCAGCCCAAACGTTTACATTTCGGGAGCTCGCTACAGCCACGAAGAACTTCAGATCCGAATGCTTGCTGGGAGAAGGGGGGTTCGGAAGGGTTTACAAGGGTCGCTTGGAGAGCACGGGACAGGTTAGATCATATTTCTCGCAAATTTATGACACGAATATGTTAAGTTCTGAATGACTTCCCCTTGTAATATGAAGGTAGTGGCTGTGAAGCAGCTCGACCGTAACGGTCTTCAAGGAAATCGGGAGTTTTTGGTGGAGGTTCTCATGCTTAGCCTGTTACATCACCCGAATCTTGTTAACTTGATAGGCTATTGTGCTGATGGGGATCAACGTCTTCTTGTTTACGAGTTCATGCCATTGGGTTCGTTGGAAGATCATTTGCACGGTTCGATATCTACTACCTTTTTCTTTTCGTCTTGTGGAAGGAACAAATCTTAAAGTTTCAAATCTAGAAGCATTATACGACCCACATCGGTCGGAGAGGGGAACGAAGCATTCTTTATAAACGTGTGGAAACCTCTCTCTAGTAGACGCGTTTTAAAACCTTGAGGAGAAGCCTGGAAGGGAAAGCCCAAAGCGGACAATATCTGCTAGCGGTGGGCTTGGGCTGTTATATAAGTAGAGTGAGAGTGGGGGATCGGGTATAACTAAACCAACCTAACACGTATAAACTCGGAGTATTAACGCACGGACTCGACTGTTACCCTTTCTTGGTTTCTGTAATCTCGGGTTGTTTCGTATGTCTTAATCTCTACTAAATCTTTACGAGTCTTGCGATGTCGTGAAGCTCTGGTATTCGTTTCTGATTACTTTTTTACTTGTTTGTCAGATCTTCCACCTGATAAGGAGCCCTTGGATTGGAATATTAGAATGAAGATTGCAGCTGGTGCTGCAAAAGGATTGGAGTATTTGCACGACAAAGCAAACCCGCCTGTTATATATCGAGACTTGAAGTCGTCTAATATTCTTCTCGACGAGGGCTACCACCCGAAGCTGTCAGATTTCGGTCTAGCAAAACTCGGTCCAGTTGGTGATAAGACTCACGTCTCGACGAGAGTGATGGGAACATATGGTTATTGTGCTCCAGAGTATGCTATGACTGGTCAGCTCACTCTCAAATCAGATGTATATAGTTTCGGAGTCGTCTTTCTAGAACTCATCACAGGGCGTAAGGCGATCGATAATACTAGAGGTCCGGGGGAGCATAATCTCGTGGCATGGGTGAGTATGCTCGACTTTCGTTCTTTGTGCATTTCGATTTATACTAATCACTCGAGCTTCGTCTTTCAAATGGTATACAGGCTCGACCACTTTTTAAAGATCGTCGAAAGTTCCCGAAGATGGCCGATCCACTGCTGCAAGGTCGTTATCCCATGCGGGGTCTTTATCAGGCATTGGCCGTTGCAGCAATGTGCTTGCAGGAACAGGCTGCAACAAGACCTCTAATTGGGGATGTTGTTACTGCATTGACATATTTAGCTTCCCAAGCTTATGATCCAAATGCAGCTGCTTCTCAAAGCAATCGAATGGGTGGATCGACTCCACGAGCTCGAGATGATCGACGAGGTTTATCTGATGGATTGGATAGTCCGGACGAGCGTGGACGAGGACGTGGATCCCCATCGAACTACAGAAACTCACCGGACTACCGAAGGAAAGACCTCCATAGGGAATTGAGTTGTGGAGGTACAGAGGTGAACAAAATCGACACGGGAGGCGGATCCGGTCGAAAATGGGGATTGGATGAGCTAGAACGACAAGAATCTCTCCGAGACAGTCCTGTATATACGGGGAGAGGTAGGGAAACGCCGAGGAACCGTGACCTGAACAGAGAACGTGCAGTGGCTGAAGCAAAAGTGTGGGGCGAAAACTGGAGAGAGCGGAAGCGGGCAAACGCCGAAGGGAGCTTTGATGGTTCACAGGAATGAAAGAGAAGAAGGTCCAAGGTTGTTGGTGACATTTTGGTTGATCCTTTGAGGAGTAGAGGAAGGAAAGGAAAAGAGTGAGATTACAAAAGTAGAGGTATCATCATCTATGTTCCATTTGCAAAGCCCATCCCACAAAGTATTTTCTTCTTATAGTATCAATTGCATCCAAGTTTTAGTATTGTTGCTGCTGCTGCTGGTTCTTCCTTCTATGGTGAGGTCGAAAGAGGGACAATGTAATCGAGACGAGGTGTCGAGCATAGGTTGGTTGGTTGGTTCGTGGTCGAACCGTGTAATTTTGGAGGTGTCTAAAATTTCATGGTGAAAAAAGTAGTGAGTTTGGTGTGGGGGTTTTTCCATTGTTACTTATGGCTGCTGCTATTAGTTGAGTTCTCTGTTCTTAGTCTTACAAATCCCTTTCATATATGGATTCTCTCTGAGTATCAATTGGTTATGCTTTCGGCTTATACACAAAGCTTTGTTGTTACTTATCTCTGAGTATCAATTGGTTTTTCGAAATTATTGGAGGAGGTTGGAACAATGTGACCGTGTAATTACTTATCTCGTTAGCTGTATGAGAGTAATTATAAATTACATTTTGAACTTGTACCTAGCTGTCATTAGGAGCGGTCACGTTGTGGTTGGTTTTTTACCTAGTCGTCATTAGGAGCGGTCACGTTGTGGTTGGTTTTTTACCTAGTCGTCATTAGGAGCGGTCACGTTGTGGTTGGTTTTTTGTTTGGTTCATTTTTTGCCCCATCTTGAAAAATTATCGGATGAGGATGAAACAATGTGGCTCGTTTGAGTATTTTGAACCACCCTATTCCCCTTCCCTAGAAATTATTTGAGGAAGTCGGAAGAACGCTGATTTCAAGTCTACCATAAAACTCCTTTATAGGAAGGAATTTAATTTCAAAAACGTCAATTACTTGAATAATTTTGCATCAATCAAAAGGTAAAAGTTTCAAAATAAATAGTGTTTAATGAACCACCGGAGTTCTTATTAAAGTCATCACCAAACATTCTATAATCTTTACAACATTAAAAATTAGTTTATATATATGTGTGTTTCTGTGTAAAGATATATAACTATTTCTCCAATCATCTTTCAATTTGGCCTCAAAATCATTTACCAGTAGCCGCCATCATATGCCCCTTCCAATGCACTTTTTTGCGCTATTTCGAGTCCTTCACTGCCAATTCACCTGCTGCATTTCCCTGCATTAACGAGCCCCCGTTCCATAAATTTGTAGACAATCTATAGACCTTATTTTTCATATCGTTCTAACACGATCATCATATCAATAACTTTCTCAATCGAAAGTTTAAACGTGTATATAAACCTTATTTTTTCAGATCATCGTGTATCAATAACTTTCTCAATCGAAGTATGTGTTGAATGATGAAAGTCTGACATCGGCTAATTTAGGGAATGATCATGAGTTTATAATTAAGGAATACACAAGGCTTTTTGGGTAAGTCCAAAGCAAAGCCATGAGAGCTTATGCTCAAACTGAAAAATATCATACCATTGTGGAGAGTCCTAATGGTGTAGACAACCTACAAACCTTATTTTTCAGATCATCATGATATCAATAACTTTCTCGAAGATTTGTGTCTAAATATACTAAAAATGAAAGTCCATATTACTAAACTTATAATTTAATCTCGTTTTTAAGTATTAGTATGAACAATAATAACAAGATTTGCAAGTTACTGAATCATTAGCAAACTCACCTTGGCATCTGGAGTGTCTGAGATTTGGGTTTGTTCAACTTTTGGAGCTGGTTCTTCCTTCTTAGCTTGGGTTTGTTCAACTTTTGGAGCGGGTTCTTCCTTCTTAGCTTGGGTTTCTTCTTTCAATTTCACTGCCTCTCCTGTCCACATAAATCAGACAAATCTTTACATCTTTGTGGGGGGTGAAATCAAATGATTTGTTATTGCTATTGTTATCGATTTGGTTATAATTATAAACCATGTGAATTCAACCTTTGGAAAAGATACTTGCTATTTAATACCCTATGCTTAAATTGCTACCTAAAGTTCTTGACAGATAATTGAAAGGTTAGAACCCAGATCAAAAACTAGATTGTTATCCCATGCAGATCCGTTAATGGTTAAGAATTTTAGATATACAGTAGAGCTATAAAATTGCTGTTAGAAATTTGTTTACTGACCAGTTTTCTTCTCTACTTTGGGTTCTTCAGCCAATTGCTTTTCCTCCAACGGTTTGATTACTTGTTCAACACTGCCGCTGCCGCCATTATCGTCGCCTTCCTTCTTCTCTGTCTTCGTTTCAATGGGCAAGTGCTTTTCATCCACAGTTTTAATTACCTGCTTTTCCTCAGCAGGTTTAATTCTCTGTTCTACCTCTCTGGCCACCTGCTTTTTCTCCACAGGTTTATTTTCCTGTTCTACTTCTCCAGCCAACTGCTGTTCCACGGCAGGTTTAGTTTCCTGTGCTACTTCAATTCCACTGCCGGAAACAATGAACTCCTTCTCCTTCTCCTTCTCTGCTTTTGTTTCTCCGGCGACCTGTTTTTCAATAGCACCGCCATTGTTTCCGTCCTCCTTCTCCTTCTTCTCGTCGTCACAGGTGACCTCCTCTGTTTTCGCTACCTCCATCGCCGGATTCTGGACCTCCGCCACAACGCCATCGCTCTTCTCCTCGGATTCAAACTTCACAGAGTCAATGATTTTCTCGGCATCGCTCTTCTTTTTCTCTCGCTTCTCTATTTTTTTCTCCGATTCAATCTTCACAGAGCCATCAATTTTCTCCTCATCGATAATCTTCTCTGTTTTTTTCTCTGACGCAGCCTTCACATCATCCACAACGGCAACAGCAGCAGCTTTGGATCCGTTCTTGGATCGTGCGCTGGATTTCTTGCGGAGGAGGACGCCATCGGTGGTGGCGACAGCAAGCTTCGACTCTCCACAGCCCATTATTGAGGCAAAATTGATGGATGAAGTGGCGGAGGAAGGAGAAATTCGAAGAAAATAAAATTAGATCTCTCCCGCCTTATAAACGCCCAGGGAGAGATCGATTGAGCAGCGACAGCAAAGAAGGAAGCAAATCAAAGCCGAGAGATCAATTCGTTGGTTGGATTGTTCATACTTGTTCGTAATTATAATCGCGTTGGAAAGATGAAATTCCATGAGCGGCATTTGGTTTGTTAGGGCTTGTTTCTCCATAGCCATTGGCGTCCCGTTTTTCTCTCTGCTTCAAACGTTGAACATGGAGCATTTTCCGGATCCCTTTCGAACTCTTCCAAAAGCCTTCCATTTCCAAACTTTTCAATACCCGAAATTACCCTTCCCTTCTATTTCAGGTTTAAAATTACTTTTTAGTCCCTATCTTAGTTATAAACTTTTATTTATGACCATTTAGTCCTTATTATAAAAATTGTCATTAAAATTTAAACAAAATATTTTCACTAAATAGATTAATATATTAATTAGGGATTTATAAACTTTCAAATTAGGTTAACTTTTTAATGACGTAAATTAAATTGTTGTAAAATTAAAAATATATAAATTGTAGCGTATTAAAATTATATATATTGGTTAAATTATAAATTCGGTTATTGGGCTTTAAAATTTTTGTTCAATGTGCTCATGTGGAATGAACCATGGTATATGTGATATTTTACATACGGGCCCATACTCGATAGCATGACCGAGCGAGTTGTGATGGACGACGACATCCCGAGACTCGGAATGGCGTCAAGACATATGGACCATGTTGATGGGGATCGAGATGACAATATGAGATGCGACGTTGCATTGAGAGACCTTGACCCCGAACAGAGACAAGGTGTTACGGATATTTAGTAATAAATTATAGTTTACCATATATATTATATTTGATATTTTATTATAAGACAAATATTTTGCCTTATTAACATAGGTATTTTTCCCTTTATTGTTATTTTCATGTATTACTATTTCTATATCCTTCTAATTTATTTGATTATAAATAAGATAACTTTCATATTTAGGTGTGGTGGATTAATGAAACATTCTCACAAGGTCTAGCCGAATAACTGTAGAGGCAAGTCGGTTATGTCGGTTAAATATAATATAAATTTTATATTTTTATTGATTTATTCTCTTGGAATCCTTTTTTTTTATTGCAACGTGTGCTGATTTTATAGGCTTAATAAAACAATATATTATAATGTTAAAAGTTTGCAGTGGTAACATTGTTAATTAAATTAATTCATTAAAAAAAATTGTAGGGAAAACAAGTAGACACCACGTGTTGGAATTCCAGCCGTCAGATTGAAACGACGTTGCCACCTGTCGAATTTTAATTTGTCGACTTGTGCCATGTCGCCATCCACATAAGCTGCCATAATCAGCAAATATGACTACGTGAGTGTAAGTCATATGCACACAATTTGACCCTTGAAGTTCCACACGTCAGCTGATATGCTACATGTCACTTTCTAATGGGGTGTGTGCCACGTGTCACTCACTTTACTTATTTGGCAATATTTAACCTTATAAATTCATTAATTTCGACATACCTCGGGTTCTTTGTTGTTCAACAAAACCCGTTAATAATACATATGCTTTCTCAAGAACCCGACCTACATGCACAAAGACCATTTCGTCCCCAGATGTCGTTCATCCCGATTTCTTTCATGAGCTCGTCATCTTTATTTTAGAGTCTTTTCAAACGTATGGAAAATGCAACGGATATTATTAAATTTATAAAAATAAATAAAAAATGGATAAAAAAATAATAGAATATTATAATTTTGTCACAATGTTAGGCAATAATTTTCCACGTGGGGCCTTCCATATCTCAACCCATTTCTTAGTGTATTGGGAAAGGAAAATGATATCTAATTTTATTTAAATTAATTGACAAAATATAAATAAAATTGAAAATACAAATTTGTATGATATATATATTGAGACGATTTAAAACATATTTTTAATATAAAATTACGTTTATAACCTTAAAAATTAGAAACAACAATATTTAAACATTATCTTTATTCTAAACCTTTTTTAAAATTTTTTTTTTGAGTTTTTAGATTCAATTTTTTTTCTTGATTTTGTCGTGTTTTCAAATATTTGTATGGGTCATTTTTATTTGTATATTATATTTAATTCATATAAGTTAATTTTTTATTTTAATACACGTGGAATCTTTGGAAGAATATAATTAATAAATTTACACATATATATATTTCAAACATGATTTAATATAAAATCGAGGTTATTAAATTTTAATTTTTATATAACAATTCAATTAATTCTTAAAATTTTGAAGGGTAGATTAGACATTTTTTAAAGTTAATTTGCGGACTAAATTTATAATTTAAAATACTTTTTTTTATTAAGTTAATATAAAATTGTTTATATGATAAACTTAGGGTTTGTGTTTGAATTATGGTTAAATTTTTTAAAAATTAAAAATTTAGGTCTGTGGGTTAATATTTTTTGGTTGGGTTGACTCGATCCATCATAAAAATACTCAATTTTATTTTTTTAAAAAAATTAAAATATTTAATGTAATTAATATTTTTTAATAATGTATTGTATAGGATAAATATATAATATTTAAATTTTATGAAATTTTAATTATTAATTATTATTTAAATAATTAATAAGTAGAATAGTAGCTTAGAAATGAGGAGCAAGAGAGCAAGAATCCAGAGGTTGAGACGAAAAATGGAACTGTAAGTTGAAAGGTTATTTTAGTACGGAAATGGCTTCCAAAATTTGCAGAGCTGAATTTCATTGGGATTCACAGTCTCTTCCACCTTCGCCATCAAGTGAGGGAAGAGAAGAAGTTTCTTTCTCCAAGAAAGAAAAAGTGATGAAACAATGGAATACTCATTGCCTTCGAAGTGTTTGATAAAATGCTCCAATCAGATTCTTGGCTTCACACTTCTTCTTTTCCTTCATTGAATTCACCATTAGCTAAAATTTCGGCGCCTGCCCTTTTCATCTCCCCATGTCAGCCTTCGACCCACCTTATCCTTTACGGATTCCCTCTCTCTCTCTCTGTGGAAGTGGGCATTCTTTTAGATATACAATAATTTATTGCATCGCTTTATCTTGCTAATTTTTTATGCAGGAAATTTGCCAGATCGAGATGCAGAAGGTGGATATAAATCTGGGGCCACCATTCTTGGCATTTCCTTTTTGGGGGATATTGAAGCGACAACCAACCAGCCCTTCTTTCCCTTTTAAGAAACTCTTCCGTCGCCTCTCTTCCCTATCCGCCTGAGCTTTCATGGAAGTCTCAGCTGATGATCGTCTTGATTTTGGGAAGATGGGTTATGGGTAAAACCCCAAATCTCCATTCCTTTTTTTTATTTGCTTCTTTTTGTTCATGTTTTCGTTCTTTTGATGCTCTATTTGCAGATGCTGAACTGGGGGTTTTCGATTTGTGTTCTGTTTTAATTTGTGGGTTCTTGTTTATAGATGCCAGCATTACCGTAGGAGATGTAGGATTCGAGCCTCTTGCTGTAATGAGATCTACCCCTGTCGCCATTGTCATAACGAGGCTACGGTTTGTTCTTGCTGTTGGTTGATGTTCTTAACTTTCTCGTTTACTCTTACTTATGTATTTCATTCTCTGTTGTTGATGCATTAGAGTGTGATGAGCAGACCCTTTGATCGTCATGAGCTCAATCGTTTTGACGTTAAACAAGTACGGTTTTCTTTGATCTTTATCTCATTCCTTATGTTGAATTTTTACTCTTATGTGTAAAGTGTACAATAGCGGTCGATTGATATCTTTTCCCAAACCTGAACCAGGTCGTTTGTGCGGTTTGTGACACGGAGCAGCCAGTATGTCAATGTTACTTCTGTCATATTATAGTATTTTGAGTTTTATATCTCCATACTTAAGTAAAAACCTTAATTTACTTTATGGTGATTTTCTTAATCTGTATTCACTTCTCCGTTTTGCAGGTTGCTCGAGTTTGTACGAATTGTGGTGTGAATATGGGAGAGTACTTCTGTGAAATATGCAAATTCTTTGATGATGATGTAAATATTATGATTTTTGTTTCTTGTTTTTTGCTTCATTATGTGTATACTTGGAGTTAACAAAGCAAGAATTGGTGGTTGTATGTTTGTTCTTCGTCTGTAAGCCTACTTTTCCTTCATGGTTTCCATGCTTCTCTGCAGATTGAGAAGGGGCAGTTCCACTGTGAGGATTGTGGGATTTGTAGGTTAGCTTGGAATCTTTGTCAACTTTTCTAATCTTTCCCTTTTAATCTGTTAATGGGGTTATTGAATCAGGTCGTTTGAGCTGACTGATCTCATGTAAACAGGGTTGGCGGTCGAGAAAACTATTTTCATTGCAAGAAGTGTGGTAAATCTTGATACTCTTTAAGGCTTTTATTAGTATCAGTTGAGTCAGTTTGTTGATACTTTTAATGTTATTATATTCATCAGATATTGTGAATGCACGGTTTGTTCGACTGAATTTTATGCTGACCATTCTAATATCTTGTCCACATAACAAGTCAACTTCTATTCATGAGAGTAGAAAGCCTAAGCTATGTACTCTGAGAAGTATGCTAGAGCTTAGAAACTGATGGTATTCATAATGTTTGCAATTCTTCGAATCTGATATAGGATCTTCAAATTGTTCTACTTGTGTTGGCCAAATTTGCAAAATATAATAGGTGATTCTATATGGGATGAATGGTAGGCTCTGCTCCCGTTTATTGATGATTGTCATTTTGTTGATGTAAAATCCCACATCGGTTGGAGAGGAGAACGAAGCATTCTTTATAAGGGTGTGGAAACCTCTCCCTAGCATACATGTTTTTAAAACCTTGGCGGGAAGCCCGAAAGGGAAAACTCAAAGAGGACAATATCTGCTAGTGGTGGGCTTGGACCGTTACTAATGGTATCAAAGCCAGACACCAGGCGATGTGTCAGCGAGGAGGCTGAGCCTTGAAAGGAGGTGAACACGAGACGGTGTGCCAGCAAAGACGTTAGGCCCCAAAGGGGGGTGGATTGGAGGGTCCCACATCGATTGGAGAAGGAAACGAGTGCCAGCGAGAACGCTGGGCTTCGAAGGGGGATGGATTGTGAAATCCTACATCGGTTGGAGAGGGAACGAAGCATTCTGTGTAAGAGTGTGGAAATCTCTTCCTAGCAGACGCATTTTAAAAACTTTTTAAGAAAGCCCAAAAAGGACAATATCTGCTAGCAGTGGGCTTGAGCGGTTACCATTTATTCCATAGATTTACATGAATGTTATTGCAATCTGAGAGTATAGATTGTTAGTGTAATGTTTTTTTTTTTTTTTCTTCAAAACTATAGGGTTAGGCATTCTACTTCGACCTCAATCTCTCTTTGATTTTCCTAACACTCCGGGTTGGATTGAGCTCTCTGTTCTTGCTGCAGTTGATTCATTAAACCATCTATTAACTTTTTCTGCAAGTAAAAATGTCATCAAGTACAAAGAATCTGGTCGTTTGTGCTAATTTTTTTTCTTATACTCTTAAAAGGATCATGTTACTCCGTTAATTTGCGTGACAATCATTCATGTATTGAGAACTCTATGCAGCACCACTGTCCAATATGTTATGAGGTCTTTTCCCACCCTTTTCCTGTTCTTTTTTAAAAAGCGAGTTCCCATATTTATATCCTCACACCTCCATGCTGTGTGTTTAACAGTTCCTTTTCGACACGCTGAAAGATGTGGCTGTTATGAAATGTGGCCATACGATGCATCGTGAATGTTACTTCGAGATGATAAAACGTGATAAGTAAGTCGTAAAGCTCGTCTTTGTTTCATTCGTTTCAAAGCCATAACGTCTTTGCATGATAGATGTATAATGATAATTTGTGCCATAACCCAGATACTGTTGTCCCATTTGCTCCAAGTCAGTTACTGACATGTCCAAAGCATGGAAACAATTAGACGAGGAGGTAACTATAAAGAAGCACAATTAGTCTATTCAGTAAAGAGAAATCAGGCATAGGCACTATCCTTTGTTAAACATATCTTGACTTGTAATATTTTCTCTGCTGTGTGTTGTTTAGATTGAAGCAACAGTCATGCCGGAGGAATATCGTCACAAAAAGGTTTTTTGCCATTTTTTTACCATCTTTAGCTCTTGGAGTTCTATTAGGGAGACCCGAATCTCGATCTCTTTATTGAATATATATGTGTTACCGCTTATGTCTTTACATTTACTATAATAGTTTTGGGGAAAACATTAGATTCCTCAATTTTAACATCTCAAACCCACCACTAGCAAATATTGTTCGCTTTAGCCCGTCACGTATCACTTTCAGTCTCACGGTCTTAAAACGCGTCTGCTAGGGAGGAGAGGTTTCCTCACCCTTATAATGAATATTTTGTTCCCCTCTCCAACTGATGTGGGATCTTGCAATCCACACCCCCCTTAGGAACCCAACGTTCTCGCTGGCACACCGCCCGGTGTCTGAGTCTGATGCCATTTGTAACAGCCCAAGCCCACCACTAGCAGATTTTGTCCGCTTTAGCCCATTACGAATTGCGACACGGTTTTAAAACGCATTTGTTAGAGAGAGTTTTCCATACTCTTATAAGAAATATTTTGTTCCTCTCTCCAACCAACCTGGTATCTCACATCAATGGTGAACTAATTCAGCCAAGTTCATTAGATGATTTCTTGACATTATCTTTTACATTCCCTCAATGTTGGCTTGTTATAAACATTTTATTATGAACCAATGATGCAAGAAACACCCTGCACTGTGAAAATTTCTAGTGTCTCGTCGGTTTTCTCTGCTACCACACGCGGGCTCGTGCTTATCTTATGTGATTTCTCCTGTACTTGAATCTTTTTTCTTCAATCCCAAGAAAGTTTCATGAAGATAGAAGGAGAAAATTATGTTTACGTTTACGATTTGCAGGTCTGGATATTGTGCAACGACTGCAACGACACGACCGAAGTATACTTTCACATAATCGGGCAGAAATGCTGCCACTGCCAATCGTACAACACGCGCGCCATTGCTCCTCCAGTTCTCCCACAGTGATAGATTCTTATATCTTCAAAAGAAGAAGCATGTGAAGGGGGTTTGGTTGTGGCTTCTGTATCAGTATTGTCTTCCTTAATTCAACTTCAAAGATTGCATTTGTGATTCTTCCTCCATTGGTGGAGTCTTAAAAGAAACCCAGGTATGCAAGAAAGAATGCATGGGGAAATGAATTTGTAAGCATATTATTATTATCATTATGTCCATCTAAGATACCAACTTCAGTGAATATCTTCCTTTCTCCTTGTTGTTATAATATAATATGATATACCGCATTCAGACACATCTCTCTCCTTCCACTGCTTTTGTTCTTTCTTGCTGATCATTTCTTTTGCTCTTCTGGTTTATAAGCAAGAGGTTCTTTAGGTTCATGTTATGGGTATGGCATGTTTGGGGTAATTTTGATAAATTATATATATGTATGCATGCACGTACTTCGACTATCTTACGAGTTTACCTACCTGATCCTACAACATTTAAGTACTAAGAAAATTCGTAGGATGTTAAATTTTAGGTAAGTGATTCTCGTAGAGTAGAGCGAAGTTGAAATAGTTAACATTACTTTTAACACGTTTGAAATTACTTTTACATATTTAATGTTTGATTTTATAATTTTAAATGTTATTTTCTTAGCATAAAATTAATTTTGAAAGATCATAATCACGTTTTAGAGTTATTTTAGATATGACAAAAGTAATTTTAACCATTTTAAAATTATTTTCAAATACAAAATTAACGCATATTGAACCTGTCTCATTAATTTGATTTGGACTCGGTAAGAAGATGAGCTTATGATAATTAGATTTAAAATCTTTTAGGTTAATTATATTTTTAGGCTTTTTATTTTATTTAATAAATCTGTCTAAATAAATCATTGAACTTTTAATGAATTTGAAATATTTTATAAATGACTATTCTATTATAAACAAAAATTAAAAATATATTTAATAAAATTAAAAATTAAAAATTTAAGAACTTTGTATGCATATATATATAAATAAAATAATTATAAATATTATAGACTAAATTGAAATTTATTAAATTTAAGATAAATAATTAATTAAATTTTAAAGTGGTTAAAATAATAATTAAGTTGGGGGCGAGGTCGCACGGTAGAAACGTGGGGTGATTTGTAGACGAGCAATTCCTGCAAAACCCTCATCAAATCGATTTCCCTGGGTTTGGCTTTCACCTTCGTCGCTAGCCGAGTTCCATCGCAGACCCGATTCAATCTTCCCGCTCTTCACATCTTTGTTGAAATGCAAGTCGTCTCGAGCGCTCGTAGGCTCTCCAACCTTCTCCAATCTTCTTCCATATTTCTCCAGTTCGATCGATTTCTTGTTTCGAATTTTCCTGTAAACGAGGATCGTCGAGCTTTTCATCAATGGCGGACTATCTCTGGTAATTGTTTTAGCTTTTGTAATCTTCAATGCTGCGTCTTACTTGTGTCATCTTTCCTGTTTCATTTCGTCCATTTGGAAGTCTATGAGCTGAAAATTACTGGAAGCGTATCGGGATTTATGTTGTTTAGGTCAGATTTTCTGGTTATTTGAAGTAGTATGGTTAGGAAATGGGAGGAGGGGAGTTTCTAATGCTTGGAATGCTCGAAACTGAAATTTGAGGTTCATTATTTGACAATGAAATGAACAGGCATAGCTCAGCAATGCTGTTCATCAATGACACAAGACTGTTCCATTCCCATGTACCTCTCGATGCCTAATGCTTCTTTCTCATCAGAGGCATATGCTGCTGAGGGCACCGCTATAGGTTGTTCTTTTGCTCTCCTTGATTCTGCTGGTTTTCGGGTTTGTTTGGTATAATTTCGGAAATTATGTAACAGGATTTTATTCTGTTTTGTGTAGCCACTGCCAAGGAAATACATGATAAAATGCTTGAATCTGTAGAGGTTAAAAGAAGCATGCCTCCCAATGCTTGGATGTGGTCATTGATCGAAAATTGTAAAACCTACGAGGATATTCAGCTTCTATTTGGCATTTTGAAAAGGCTGCGGATATTTGTTAGTCTCTCTTAGCTCTCACACTCTTATTATTATGTTTCCTTCTGAGATCACTTTTTAAATTTGCCCATTTGGTTTTGGTTGGTTGTAGAGGCTCTCAAATCTTCGTATTCATGATAATTATAATTCTCATCTTTGCCAAGAGATCACCAAAGCATGCATACGGGCTGGTGCCCTTCATTTTGGTATGCCATAAACATCCATTCCTTTCTAGCTTGGTTGCTGAATCTACATTTTAGCATCGCCAATTGGTTTACACTATATTCTTTCTCGTGCGCAGGAAAGAAGACCCTGTGGGTTCATAATGTGAATGGATTGACGCCTAGTGTTGCATCTGCTCACCATTTACTGGTCTTAATCATATATTTAATACTATCATATTTATTGTAGAGCTTTCAGTTTTTGATTTGTTTATCTACTTGTTGTCTTCCCATTCAGGCATATGCCGAAGAACACAATGATCTCAAACTCATGGCTGAAGTTGTGACACTTATAAGAAGGAATAAATTGCCACTACAACCTGGTACTGCAGATATTGTTTTCAGGTATGTAATTTTATTTTGTTATTCTCATGACATTTACAATCAGGTTTGTTTGATTGAGCTCGATTATCTTATATGTCTTCCACAAATAATCTAGCATTAATATACTTGACTTGTGATTTGTGAATCTGTTTCGAAATAACATAGTTTTCTTTTTTGCAATCTGAAGCTATGAGTTGTGTCATGTATGTCCTGCATTATTCATTGTAAGATTGAAAGTCTGTGTGGTATTGATCCTTTGCAGGATTTGTTATAATGCTGATGATTGGGAGTTGCTTTCCAAATACTTCAAAAAATTCTCCAAGGCGGGAGTAAAATTTCGTCGAACATCTTTTGAGACGTTGATGAGATTTGCTTCCAAAATAGGTAGCCACGTTAGTTATTCAATGTTTTGGTTGTTTGCATATTTTTAAACATTGGTATACATAAATCATTGTGACCAACTTTTCCAAGTACTTTGGACACTATTTTCACTATACTAAATAGTTTCTTATCAATCTCCAAAACTTCCTTTGCATAGGAGATGTTGATTGTCTATGGAAATTCGATAGGATGAGATCTGAAACAATGAAGCAACATAGTCTTGGAACTGCATTTTCACGTGCTAAGGTAATGAAATTCACAGCATCTGCGAATTTGTTGCATTCAATTGTAAAATTATTTGAAGCCATGTGGTTCTAGTTTTCCAAAGTGCTTATATAACAATTGTTTCACTATTCTTTTATTCAAGGAGAAATAAATAAATAAATAAATAATCAGGTGATTGCTGATAAATTTTTTTCAACAGTCAAGCCATACACTGTTGATTTTCTTTTTGTTCATTTTCAGGGTCTTCTATTAGAACGTAAGCCTGAGGAAGCTGCTGCTCTCCTTCATGAAATTTATCAGGTGGTTGCTGCTCTCAATATTTTTTTTCTCTTATGAACAAGTCTTTATCAGCTTTAGACGTCCATGTTTCGCCATGTTATAGCTGATCCATGCATAATATCACAAAAAATGGATACAAATTTTGGCTGCTACTTATACTTAGTATCGACAATAGGTCTGAAAAAGTATCTAAAAATGGAAAATTTAGATATTTGTACACTGTCGAAGTAAGGAACCATAACATATATGTTTGAAATAGATTCCATTTTGAGAGAGTTGAAAAGGCACTATCTCGTTGAAAGGTTCTATACATCATATTCATTTGTGTTTGGTTAATTGTCGACAGCNATGCCAGAAAAAAAAAAAAAAAAAAAAAAAAAAAAAAAAAAATAGACAAAGCTGATAATTGAGTCTTATGAGTCTTCTTATCTCGTTCTGTTTTTTTTCCAATGCCAGGCCTTCTCGGATTCTAAGTCGGGATTTATGACCGAGATTCAACAGATGGTCAATGAGTGGCCTGCACAAGTTAGGAAACACCAAAAAGAAGCTCACCAGGAGGTCTAATATTTTACTCATGATATATTCATTTGCTTCATTATTCGTAGGAAACATGCTAACATTTACACCATGTTCTGTTTCTCAGGAATTTGCTGCAGATCTTAAATCGTATATTTCTACAATGCTCAGTAATCTACAAAACGTTGGAGTTGAGGTGAACGTAAACATCTAAATCGGTAAAGAACATAACTCGATTTCAGATGAAGTTTCATCACGATTTGAAAATTGTTTTGTAATGAGGGATATGATATGATTGAGCTGAATCCAGTTGGGAGGTTGAGCAAAGTTCATTTTTTACCGAGACGTAGAAACGCTGTGGTTCGAGAGAGAGTGACTCGAGACAACACAAAAGATAGCAAGGTGGTTCATCTTTACTTTTTTTGAGTTTCAGCAAATAAACCAACTCTGCTCCGTAATGCCTCTGCTCTGGTTTATTTTTGCATCAGTAGATTTATAGGCATAACACTAGGCGTTGTTGTCAGTTACTATATTTTTGTATTGTATTCAGATCTCTCTCAATTCTTGTATCACTAAAACCCCTAATTTTCTTTAAGAATCAATTTAGATTTTCTATTTACGGGTAATTAAGGCATAATTTAGAGGAATTAAGGGGTTTCCCCCAATAAATTTTGTAAATTTATAATATCAAAATTTGATAATAAATTAATGATAATTAATTGACTTGTTAAAATAATTACTTTATTCATTTTTGTTTTATAAAAAAATGTTTTTAATTTGTGTAATGAAGTATTTAGTAATATTTTTGTTGAACTAACAATGGTATTAATATTTTAAATTCGTATATTAATTAGTTAACTTTAGTACGAATCCTATTTTTAAATATTTATAATGAATTGTCTAATTAAAATTGTTTACTAATACTAATTTTGATTAATTCAATATTCTAAATTTGAATACAAACATAAAAGGGAAAAAAAATTCACTCCCTATTCTTTCAAGAATGGAACAATGAGCTTAAGTTCTCTGTATTGGCTTGAGAGATTTCTCCCTCGAGGTCCCTTCCATCTCGTTTATAGGGTCGGTATAAATGGAAGTCATTGCTCCCTAAACATTCTATCGTTCTCCATAAATGAATTTCAATTCAATCCTACACTTTCTTTACATGAATGTTAAATTATAAGTTTGGTCTACGTTCTAAACTTTAAAAAGTATTTAATAGATTCTTAAAATTTTAATATTGTGCTCAATAAGTCTTTAAAACGACTTTGATCCTTATGGACTGGTACCAAGATCTAGTCCTAGCCAGGCGGACTTTTCACAATGCTTAAGTAGGGTCAGGCGTAACCGTTGTTGCCTGATGGGAACTTCCCCCATATTGCTATCAATGTCTTCATGTCGCACGACCTCTTAACATTACACCACTGAATCCCCAATCCTTTGCTTTCAATTTTGTATCTATTAATTCTCGGTTTTCTTGTTTGTGTCTACCCGCCTATTCAATTCAAGTACAAATTTTAGAGATAAATTGTGAGGAGTACGTGGCTAGAATCAAGAATTAAAATATTGATCTCAAGATCAAATTCTACGAATATAACAATGAACAAATATTCCAAAACAGGTCAATTTGCAAATTAGAAAGTCCAAAACTGTGGCTAGAATCAATAAGATTAAATACACCCAAGTTTCAGCTCTTGAATCTTATATTCCTACCATGCTCAGTAATCTACAAAATGTTGGCGTAGAGATGAACGTAAATATGATTGGATTAAACCAGTGAAGAACGTACCTAGTTGGGAGTTCAAAAGAACCCTTCTTTTTCAGGACATTGAGACATTGAGACATTGAGACGCTGTGTTATATGAGACTTGGGATGACACCTGAGATAAGCATGAATGATTTTTCTTATCAGAAACTGAGCTTTCATTAAAAATACAATAAGCGGTGAAGATGGCAAGAACGAAGATCTTTACTGTTTTTGAGTTTTAGCAAATTCTCTAGCTCTGCTCCTTGATGCTGCAGATCCTGTTTAGTTTTGAATCAGTTACTAAATTTTAATTCTTTTATAATTGAAAGAGATATTCAATGGCATTATTATTGTTACCTCTGGCAGAGACGATAAAATGTAATCGCTGGTAGTTCTTCCTCCATTTCTTCCGTTCTCTGTGTTGTGGATTGTTGGGAGGGAGTCCTACATTAGCTAATTTAAAGAATGCTCGTGAATTTATAAGGAATACATCTTCATTGGTATGAGGCCTTTTGGGAAAGTCCAAATCAAAGCCATGAGAGCTTATGCTCAAAATGGACGATATCATACCATTGTGGAGAATCGTGATTCCTGATGCTCTGCACATTTGAAAACACAAGAAGGTCATGAACCACCTGAATTTTTACAGCTGCACAAACTCAGATCCCCATTGGTGTGACCTAACAAACTGTCTCCCCTTATCCCAATCAACATAAGGAAATGAAAGATTGTTCTTGATAGAAAGCGAAAACTTAGTGGAATGATTCGAGTTTAGGATACTGAAATGAGTCCCAACCATTGTTTTGGAAGCATGATGTTCTTCCTTTCGCTTACCATCCTTGAATCAACGGCAAGACATATGGTACCGACTGAAGTTGGCTTCACTGCACGTTTGATTCACCGTGACTCACCAGTATCACCATTTTACGATCATGTCATGACGAACACTGCACAGATCGAGGCGACCGTTCATCGTTCTCGGTCTCGGCTGAATTATCTGTATTACAACATGTTATCAAAAAATACATTAGACAATGATTTGTCGCTCTCACCCACATTGGTTCATGAAGGTGGTGAGTACCTTATGAGTTTCAACATTGGAAATCCTCCAAGTCAAGTGATGGGATTTGCAGACACATCAAATGGTCTTATTTGGGTGCAATGCTCAGACTGCAATAGCCAATGTGAGCCAGAAAAAGGCCCATTCACCAAGTTCCTCCCTTCCAAATCCTTCACCTATGAGATGGAGCCATGTGGCTCTAACGTTTGCAATTCCTTAACTGGCTTCCAGACCTGCAATTCATCAGACAGATGGTGCAAATATAGATTAGTGTATGAAGATAACTCTGAAACAAGTGGAAATCTTTCATCTGATAGTTTTAGTTTTGATACCACAGATGGTAAACATGTGGATGTTGGCTATTTGAACTTTGGCTGTTCAGAAGCTCCTTTAACAGGAGGCATGCAGAGTTACATGGGCAGTGTGGGCTTGAACCAAACACCCCTGTCACTAATTTCTCAATTGGGTATCAAGAAATTCTCCTACTGCTTAGTTCCTTTCAATTTAGGCTCAACAAGTAAAATGTATTTCGGATCATTACCTGTGACTTCTGGAGGTCAAACTCCTCTGTTATATCCCAATTCAGATGCTTATTATGTGAAGGTTCTCGGAATCAGCGTCGGCGCTGATGATCCCAACTTGGATGGAGTTTTTGATGTATATGATGTCAGAGATGGGTGGATCATAGATTCAGGAACAACATACTCAAGTCTTGAAACAGATGCATTTGATCGTTTGCTAGCTAAATTCATTACACTACCAGATTTACAGCAGAAAAAAGAGGACCCTAGGAACAGATTCGAGTTGTGTTTTGCAGCAAATGCAAATGATATGGAAACATTTCCAGATGTTACAGTTCATTTAGATGGTGCAGAATTAATTCTTAATGTAGAAAGTACCTTTGTGAAGATAGAGGATGATGGAATTATCTGCCTTGCCCTTCTGCGCTCTGGATCTCCAGTTTCTATATTAGGGAACTTTCAGCTGCAAAACTACCATGTTGGGTATGACCTTGAAGCTCAAGTTGTTTCCTTTGCTCCTGTTAACTGTGCTGATTCCTAACCATTAGACAGTGCTTCCTCCTGTGGGTCTGTGGAATCTCTTGCAACAACATATTTTTATGACCAAATTCATAATTTGGTTTCATACAAGCAAAATATCAACCCTTTGTTAAAAATTTCTCAATTCAATTCGAGCTAGCTCGGTAGATAGGACACTAATGCACCAATGATCATCGTAAAGATCAACGATCTTTACTCTACAATTGTTGAACAAAAAAGGAACAGTGTAGAGAGAGCAGGGATGCTTTCTTGCCAGATGAAAGTTATATTTAGAATCAAAAGATGTAGAACACGATGTTAATTATTACTCAATAACATGATTTTGAAGCAAAATCCAAAAGATATATGACCATGGTATTATATTCTTTCAAATTCTAGTTCTGTAGAAGCATTAAACAACCCTCTCGTAGTAAATAAGAAGGCAAGAATCTCGTGAACAATGGAAGTTTATTACTTCTTTAAGCTTAGGATATCGTTTCTAATCTGCTCTATGGTGTTCTCTACGTAACCATGTATAGAAGCTGTGACTGTTAAAGTTAAATTGCCATGGCTGACTGCAACATTCGCTGCTAGAACTTCAGCCTGGTGTCTTTCAAACGCCATTAAAATCTGTGTCACCATACCTCGTCGAACAGAAGCAAAAATAATCCCAAACAACACGATGTTGCTGGAGACCGAGACGATGACGCCGCCGTCGCCGCCTCCTGGTGAATCCGAGTTCGTACTAGGAAGCATCGTCACCGATTCCAATGGTTTCTTCTCCATTTCCAGCCTCGTCAACTGCTTCTGTAGATCCTCGATGAACTGGATCGTCTCGGAAACAATAGTCTCCCTCGTAGCCTGATTATTTCAGCACCAAAACTGGATTATAAAAATGTAGAAGTTGCCAGATTATACACTACAGCGAGAATCAAATCCACTAACCTTAGGAGAGAGATTCGGGACGAGAGATTGAAGAACATCGAAACTCTCACTCATCTCCTTCCTCTTCTCTCTCCCCTTCCTCTGTACACCGCCGTTGGCTTCCAGAGCTCTCCGACGCTTTCTTGAGGTCGAAGCCTTGTTTTCAGCAGCTTCAGACTGATGCACCGGCAATATGTGAGGCAAAAGTGAAACCACAGAGTCGGTGCATGCCTCCATTACTACAAATAGAAGGTTGCCAATCTTCTTCCCGCCGTCTTCTTGTTCGTTCTCCCTTTATTCTGCCATTGATGAGGGCTTTTATGCAGCAATGAAAAGGGTTGCAGGATGTGCGTGAGAGAGAGAGAGAGAGAGAGAGAGAGAGAGAGAAAGAGATTGGTCTGAAGTGGAAGAAGAAATGCGTTGCAGTTAGAACAATATTTTGCAGAGCGAAGAAAGAGATCATGATTGAAAATTCCAACTCCCAATTTTACAGTTTCGACTCGCCAATTCTCTGTTTCTTCATTCTACTTTTTTCTTTTTTCATTTTCGTCCTTCATTTTTTATTTTATCACCATTTATTCCCCTTACTTTCCCCTATTATTATTTAGCTCTTATATTTTAAAATTTACGACTTTCAAAAAATTATAATTTAACTCTTATATTTTAAAATTTACGAATGTCCCTGGCATTCGAGAAATTATAATTTAGCTCTTATATTTTAAAATTTACGAATGTCCCCCTGCCTTTCGAGAAATTATAATTTAGCTCTTATATTTTAAAATTTACGAATGTCCTCCTGCTTTCGAGAAATTATAATTTAGCTCTTATATTTTAAAATTTACGAATGTCCTCCTGCTTTCGAGAAATTATAATTTAGCTCTTATATTTTAAAATTTACGAATGTCCTCCTGCTTTCGAGAAATTATAATTTAGCTCTTATATTTTAAAATTTACGAATGTCCTCCTGCTTTCGAGAAATTATAATTTAGCTCTTATATTTTAAAATTTACGAATGTCCTCCTGCTTTCGAGAAATTATAATTTAGCTCTTATATTTTAAAATTTACGAATGTCCTCCTGCTTTCGATAAATTATAATTTAGCTCTTATATTTTAAAATTTACGAATGTCCTCCTGCTTTCGATAAATTATAATTTAGCTCTTATATTTTAAAATTTACAAATGTCTCATACTTTCTAGAAATTATAATTTAGCTCTTATATTTTAAAATTTACGAATGTGAGGGGTGTACCGAGATTGAGTTGAAATTTTTTTTGGACTAACTCGAAATTTCAAATTGGTTAGGTTGATAACCGAACAATTCAAATAGAGTTCACAACTCATCCCAGCTCTTTTTATTTTTCCGGTTGGATTTAGTTGAATTGTCGAATTAATTTTTTTAATAATTTTTAAAGAGCATATTTATCCATAATGCACGTAATATTAATAACCCAAATCTCATAAAATTTTAATATAAAATATTCATCAGTCACAACGCATCACTAATATAGATTATAAACGTCAAATATTTTTAATTTTCATAATAATCTTAGAAATGAGGTTAGATTGGAATGTAGCCCTACTTTTTAGTTGATCAGGTCGACCCGACAAAAAATCCAACCCAAATCCGTTCAAATTGGTCGGTTCAACACCCTAAATATTATCAAATTATATGAACTATTTATAAAATTTTACCAATAAAAATTATAAATTTATAATATATTAACATTTAAAAAATAATAATTAATGACATATAATTGAATGTGTATAAATTTATTGATTATAGTTTTAAAATAAAATTTTTTATTAAACATAAAATTAAATTTATAAACATATTATCATTTAATACAAATCATATGGGTAAATATTAAATTACAAATTTAGACATCAGCTTTTAAAATTATCATTTACTTCCGTTTGAGAGGGAGGGGTAAATAAAATATTTCACATAAATAGTCTCCTTCGGATGCTACAAGCGTTATAAATAAGCCCAATTAGCTTTAAAATGGGCCGTGGGGAAATTCAGAAACAAAGCCAAAGCCCATTTAGATGTACTGTGAAGAAGCTTAAAAACAGGCCCAAATTCCGGCCCATTTAACTGGGCCTTTTCTGGAGGCCCACAGTAGCCAACACAACTAGCAACATAAATACTACAGCTCCAGCAAGAGAGAGCACAGTAGAGGCTGCCACTTGTATGCAAAATCTACCATATATGTCACACACTTTATTCCATTGCACGTGTGAGTTTCCGTGGTAAGCGATGACTCCGACTGCCGCCGCAGCTCCGCTACTGGAGAAGAGCAGTGCCACCATGACCGTGTCGAGAATGATGACCAATAACACTAAGATGTTGTCATTACTCGTGTCTTTTAACAAAAAGAACAACGATATGAAGCTATACGAACATGCTATTACATTTGTCGCCAAAAGATACCTAAAAAAATATAATATACTTAAAATCATGAAATTATTAAAAAAATACCGTTTAATTTTCTTCTACGTGATTTTGGGTCAGAAAAACCACATTTCTCAGTGTCTATAACGTTCATAAACAATCAAATTTAAAAAATAATTGACGAAAAATTACTTCTACAGGCATATTTGAACTAGTTACAACTTGACCGACAGGCTAACCGTTTGAATCTCTACCTACGTGAAATTAAACTCAAAAGGGAAAAAACAGGTAGATGTTCGAATTCTCGAGAGAGAGAAGCTTACCCGAGAGCAGATAAGTAATACCATTTAGCGGTGAGAGTAAAATCGAGAGGAGGGAGGTCGAGGGAGAGCGTAAGAGGAAGAACCGTGGTTTGTTCGTTGAGTCCCACAACAATGGCTGCCACAAAACACAACACAAATCCCGAAACCCTAAAAACCATTTCAATTTTACTGCCCATTTTCTTCTCCTCTTTCCTCTCATCTTCCATTCTCACTCTTGATCTCCCCCCACCTCCATTCTCTCTCTATATATATATGTATATGTATATATATGTATATATATGTATATATATATATATATATAATGAATTAATGAATTAACAGAGAGGTAGTTCAATTCTTAATAATGGGGGTATTTGTGGAAACAAAAAATCCCTCCCAAACTAATGGAAGCCCTCGCATTGGGCCCCACTTCCTCAATAGGGGTAGTTTGGTAATTATATATATGTTTGAAAATTATTAAATAAAATTATTAATTGATTCAACCAATAAGATTTATTGATGTAAAATGATTGACAATTTGAATATTATTTAATAGATAAGTTACGGATTACTATTTTAAAAGTGGATAATTTAATTAATATATTAAATTTTTAAGAAAAGAAAAAAAAGGGGAAAAAAAAAACATGTCAGAGGACTGTCAAATAGCTTGTCAGACAGTCCCTTGTCGTTTATGATAGGGTGAAGAGCTCCATTTGAATTTCACTTTGGTTGCATTAAATTGAGAGGAATGGCAGGCACCCAATAATTGAATTGGAGACAGAGAGAGAAGTATTTCACAAATGCTTACGTGTCATATACAAATAATAAAATATATTATTTTTTAATGATACGGGTCGAACATATAACCTCGATTACATACGCTCGATGGGTTTCTTGACTACTGTTAGACTAGGATGAATGGAACCGACCCCTTTTAATTCATCGATTTGGTGAGCCGAAAACTGATGCCATTTCTAGAACTTCTACCAGTGATAGGAAGATTTGACACTGAACTTCTACCAATGCATGCATGCATCTACCCTAGCTACGTTGAGTTAACGGAAGAGCTACTATTGTGGACGCACATTCCTCCTCTACAGATGATCGTTTCTACCGACATTAATTCTCTCTTATTTTATCAAATTATATCCGATATAAATTATTAAAGTTTCTATAAATTAAAAAACAAAGTCGGGTAAAGAACGTGACGAAATTATTAAATCAAAACATGATCAAATATTTTAAATTAAATTAATTATATATTTAATGTTGTTTTGAAAGAACTTGTAAGTTAGTGGCAATGATTATAAAAGATATAGATTGAGAAATAAACTTAATAGATATTAAGAATTTAAATACAATATATTCCAAAAAAAATAAAAATCCTTTAAAAAATCTTAATTTTTTATTTTAAAATTTACAATGGAAATAAATTTTTAAAAAAAAAAAAAAAAAAACACGTAATTTCAATGGTAGTTGCCGTAGGTGATCAGGTTTTGACTTGAAGGTAATGAAAAATAAAGATAAAAAAAAAAAAATTATTATTATTATAGATAATTTAAATAATTTTATTTAGAGGATAAATCAAATATCATTTTCAAATTATAATTACTTGCAAAACAATCCTTTGATTTTTAATATAATTTTTAAAAGGTTTACCTTTCGTTTCCCACTTATTATTATTATTTTATTCCGTTTATTCAACGAAGAGAAAAACCAACCACCAACCGTCAAAGAGATGCTTGGTTGTGAAGATATTGTCAAATCATTTTATGATTATCTCACTGTCATTCTTTAATAATATGTATAATTTTAATTAATTTTATATTTTTTAATTCAAGTTGGGGAAATTTGGTCAATAAAACTTGCTTTAATTATTTATTTGCTTAGGTAAGAATTAAAAAAAAAATACATATATATCCAAAATTTTAAGAAGTTCTTGTTTATAAACTCATGATTATTCTCTAAATTATTCGATGTGGGACTTCCATCATCCAACACAACACCTTCCCTCAAACAAAGTACGCCTCACTAAGTTTAGGGCATGGCTCTGGTGCCTTGATACCATGTTATGAATCACGACTCTTCATAATGGTATGATATTGTCCATTTTGAGCATAAGCTCTCATGACTTTGCTTTGGGCTTTCCCAAACACCTTATATCAATGGAAGAGTATTTTTTGTTTATAAACCTATGATCATTTTCTAAATTAACTGATATGGGACTTCCATCATTAGCTGATGTGGGACTTCCATCATCCAACATCTATATATACATACATTATCTATACATACATATATATACATACATATATCTATATATCTATCTATACATACATATATATACATACATATATCTATATATCTATCTATATATCTATCTATACATACATATATCTATATATCTATCTATACATACATATATATACATATATCTATCTATATATCTATCTATACATACATATATCTATATATCTATCTATACATACATATATATACATATATCTATCTATATATCTATCTATACATACATATATCTATATATCTATCTATACATACATATATATACATATATCTATCTATATATCTATCTATACATACATATATCTATATATCTATCTATACATACATATATATACATACATATATCTATATATCTATCTATACATACATATATCTATATATCTATCTATACATACATATATATACATACATATATCTATATATCTATATATACATACATATATATATATATATATATATATATATATATATATGAAAAACGAGGTGATCCCATCTTAATTTTATAGCTTTCTTGGATACCAACTAACTTTTTAATGCAAGAATATCCATACAACGAGGCTCAAAATCTTTATTTCTCTCTCATTGGACTTTCTTTAAAATATATATATATATATATATATATATATATATATATATATATAATAAATAAAAAAAATCTGACTATATTATATATTTAATCACAAAATGGATGTCAGAAATTTCCTAGTTTCATACACAAAATTTGACAATTTTGAACCTTAAAATATTGTCTAAATTATCTAAAATGTTCCTAAATTTGTATTTTAAGCTTTTAAAAAAATATTTAAAAATTCTCATAAACTTTTAAAATTTCTAACAAATTTTTAAAGTTATTTCTGAACTTTCAAAAAGTTGTATTAATATTAAAATAACTTTTATTTTCTTAAAATTATGATATTTAAGAATAGAAAAAAGGGTAGTTTTAGTATAATAAAATTATTAATTTAATGGTAGTTTTAGTATATTTTTGGATATAATTTTATTTTTTTATAAATTAAAGAATGATATAATAAAATAATGGGCGTCCACATTTCAGTTGGCGTGCAGGAAACTCCAACCAAATTAATCCATTTCTCAAATCCTAATGACTATATATATACACAATACACCCAAGTTTCCTGTCGTTCTTAATTACATTAATTTTACTTTTTTCAAACTAATTCCATTCCTTTTTCCCATAATGGCCTCAGCCGTGCCGGAATCTGCCAAGGAGGCACCGCTGCCTCCGCCCTCTACCGCTCCCCGTGGGGGAGTGAATTTGTCCCTGGTCGACTTCGGGCTGAGATTTGTGCTTTTTGCGGCGGCGGTGTCCAGTGTGGTGGTCATCGTCACCAGTAAACAGACCGTCGTCGGTAAGCTCCGGGGAGTCCCTCCGGGCTTCCCTGTCCAGGCCAAGTTTGACCACTCCCCTGCCTTCATGTGAGTTTTTTTTTTTTTTTTTTCCTATTTAAATAGAAATTTAAATATTTGAAATTATATAAACCTAATATGATATTTATCAACGACTAAAATAAATAAATATATATATATATATTTAAAGTAATTTATTTCAACCTATTAATTTTGAACTCGAAAATAAAAACTCCAAATAAATTAGAAAATAAATAAATAAATATATATATATATATATTGAGAAAAATAATTTTAAAATAAAAAAACGAACATATAATCACTTAGAATAATATCGGGATAATTGATTGTTTGTATGAAAGCTAAATATTATAATATTATATGTCATTTGGACGTCTAATAACATAAATAAAGACCCTCGAGAAGTTGTATGGTGACGAAAATAATTAGACCCTCGAGAAGTTGTATGGTGACGAAAATAATTAGACCTATTTGTAATCCAACTCGATGAACCACATATTATAATCACAAAATTAAAAAAAAAATATTAATAACAAAGTTAAGAACAAAATATTATTTAATCAATTTAAGTTGAATTTTGTTGTATTTTAATTTATGTACTTTCAAATAAACTTTAAAATTAATTTATGATTCATTAAAAATATTATTTTTATTATTATTTATTTCATTTTGTTACAAAATTAACTTAAATAACTAAATATAAGGTTTTTTTTTAATGTTCAACCAATATTATTTATAATTATTCAGGTTGATATTCATTTATTTATTTATTTTTGTCATTTTTAGTTAATTTATTTAATTAAATTGTTTTAAATGCATTTAAAAACTGAAATTAATGGTACGGAAATAAAATATACAGATATTTCGTGGCTGCATTATCGGTGGCGGCACTTTACGGTCTCGTTACGGCCCTCGCCTCCGTTTCCGTCATCGCTAAACCCAATCTCTCTACCAAGTTCTTGCTTCATTTTGCCGTCTGCGATACGGTAATTTCTCTCTCTACTACTCACCGTTAACTAACGGTGGTAATTTAAATATAGATGTAATTTAATTTTAAAACTAATATATTATCACTTTAATGTATAAATTTATTTGGAAATTGTGTGCAGTTGATATTGGGGGTGGTAGCCTCGGCCACAGGGGCTGCAGGTGGAGTCGCATACATAGGATTAAAAGGAAACTCGCACGTACGATGGGACAAAGTGTGCTACGCATTCGACAAATTCTGCCGCCACATCGGCGGCGCTTTGGCGGCGTCACTTGTCGCCTCCGTCGTGCTGGTGTTGCTAATTTGGATCTCCATTATATCTCTCCACGCGCGAATTCGAAAGTAGAATTCACCCACCTCTTCTCAGGCCTTTGTTACCGCGCGTGTTTGTTACTGCTTCAGGATTTTACTCGTAAATGTGTTTGCTTTGTGGCGTTGAATTTGAAGTAGGATTTTTATATTATTGTGTTGTATATTAGATTGTTGTGGATTCGAATTTGGTTGTTATTTTTATTTTTTATAAAATATGTGTTAATTATAGTTCATTTATGCTCATATTTCTCACAAATAATAATAATAATAATAAATTTTATATATATCAAAATTAAGGTTTAAAACAAATTTATTATATATAAAAATATATTTTTATATATAATAAATTATGTACACCACACTTATAAAATATTATTAAGGTTAAGCGAAAATTGATCATTAAAAATTTATTTTAAATTAATATTTAAAAAATATATATACAAGGAGGAAATTTTTCTCGGAGAAATTAAGGAGATTCTTTTATCTTCCTCCTACAAAAATAAATAAAAAATTTTACAAAAATAAAAATAAAAATAAAAATAAAAATAGGAGGCTCGTAAAAATTTATATAATAAAAATAATAGTTTTAAAAAAAATAAATTACGCGTGAAAATTTAATGCATGACCCACCACGTGCATTTCTACGGTGGGTAAATTTTCTACTACCAATTGTAGAAATTTTTTCTTATCGTCTCTATTTAACCTTTATTATAAAAGAGAAAAAAGACAAAATATTATAATATAAATATTTAATTTATAATGACAAGAGACTATTGAAATAAAATAATATAATATGTAAATGACGTGTCAATTAAATATCTACTACGTACCACTATAAATATTTTCGCCATTGTGAAATTCTCCGTCCCCAGTTCTCGACTCCAGCATACTCCGTTCGGAAGCAAGCTCGGTTAGGGATTGAATCCATGGGTTTGCACCTTCTTCCCATTGATGCTGCCTTGAAGATTGCTTCTTCGCTTCAGGTTCCAATGGAGTTTTGTGTGATTCTGTTTCCTTTTTTTTTTTTTTTTCTTACTGTAATAATGTCTGTGGATTAATTTATCTATCTCTCTGGAATTTGGGGATGTGATGCGAATCGGTACGAAGGCATCGGACATTTGTTCTTTGGGCTGTTGCTCGCGATTTTGTAAGCAACTCTGCGATTCCGATTACCTGTGGGAATCTCTCACTCGAGAAAGATGGCCTTATATCAATGTTGCTTCGTCTACTGGTTCTTCTTCATCAACTCTCGCACAATCGCCTATCTCCATGGTGCTATTTCCATTATCTTTATCTCTTCTTAATTTAGTAAATTGTTCCTCATATTGGATGGAAATTTGACTTGTTTAGTATATTTAGGTTTCTTGGAATCGATTGAGAGATTTGGAAGGTTCTTTTGTTATTTCTGTCTCTTAATTCAAGTGTAGCTAATGCGCCTTTGGAGTTTCCCCTGCCCCTATCTGAAATGATTTGATTATTTTGTGAAACGTACATTGGATATTTATCTAGAGTTGAACGTAAGTATCTGTTCTTCTAATTCATGAATGTTTAGGCCATATACAGACACTGTTCGATTGTAATGTATTTCCAATGAAAACTCGTAGGATATTAAATCTTAGCCTATTATTGTTTATGTTGATCCTTTGATGATCATTTCCATAATGGTGTTAAGGATCTTTGTTTTTGAAATCAATCCAGAGATTTGAAAGCTTGTTTTGTTCTTTCTTTGTCGCATTACAAATGTTGTTGAATTAGCTCCTTTGATGTTTCTCCTTCCCTATCTGAAATGATTGAACGGCTTAGGGAAACGTGTTAAGGATTTCAGGTTGATTTAGAACTTAAGTTCTGTTATTCTCATCCGTGAATTTAGTTGTTCTTTGTGTTCTTTTGATACCTTATTTTGTTCTGTAGTTGAATGAGTGCTTTCCAATTGTCTCCATCCCTTCTGAAATGGTTGGTTTTCTTAGTGAAACATATATTGGATGTTTATCTTGAGTTGAACTTACATTCGATATTTATCCGAGTCTTTGTTCTTATATTCGTCATGATATTTCTGTTCATTAACAAACAAATGAAACATCTTCCAGGGATGGAAAAGCTTTTACATCCAGAGACATATCGAGATATCGAGACGAGCCCAAGCAGCGGTAAAGTTTATAGAACAATACTCTCCTTCTTCCCCAATTGAGGGTGGAGACTATCTCAGGACAATTGTAGGCTTGTGGGATTTGAAGCTTAGTTTTATAGATGCTCAAATGGTGCTCTTCAAACCTCACCTGAATGAGCTGCTGAACTTGGTTGGCTTACACTACTGTCAAAGTTGGCTTCAAGTTCCTGTATGTCCTGCTGCTTTTGCCATTTTAGTTCAATCATGTGTAGGTTTAAATCACATTTTGGTCGTGAAGTTTTATACATTCCATTTTGATCCCTTAAATCTTCAAATGTTCTATTTTTGTAACAACCCACTGCTAGCTGATATTGTCCTCTTTGGATTTTTCCCTTCGAACTTTCCCTCAAGGTTTTTAAAGTGAGATCCCACGTCAGTTGGAGAAGGAAACGAAACATTATTTATAAGGGGAATCTCGAAAGAGAATTCTAAAAAAAGGAGAATATCTGCCCGGAGTGGGCGTGGGCTGTTACAGTTTTTGGGATTTAAACTGAAGAGATTAGCGGTTAGAAAGTTTTTGAGGGATAAAACTAAAAAGAGGTACAAATGAAAGACTGTATTATGGGAGAATTAGGATTCCTGCTTCTTTTGTATATGATGCGTCTGAAATTGTTGAGTTGATATTCAACTTGTGGCAGGGGAATGAAATCATAGAAGCACTTGAAAGATGCAAGATCTCAGAGAGGCAAGTAAGTGTGAAATGGTGGAAGCTGGGAAGATGGTTTTATGGCTTCCGTATGAGAGACGAGCAACAAACTCGTCGAGTCTCTCTAGCAGCACTCGTAGCAGAAGAAGGGGAAGACGTTCTCGAGGTGCTTAGCCGAGGCGCTGTTAACGAGGTGCTTCGAGTTCAGGTATCTGTAGGTGAGCCTTTTGCCAGTAACTGATCTCAGGAAAGCACATAAAAACACCATTTGCATCTCCTAAGTAAGCATTCTGCAGCAATGATCTATGTGCTAATTAATAGTTGCTTCATATATTTCAAATAATTGCTTATAGATTTATGCCTGCAGATACCCAAATGCTAAATACTTGTTGCCCATTCAGGTTTGATTTATAATTGGTATATTTTGTAAATTATTAGGAGCTTTTGGCTCCCAAGTATTGGTTTCGGACAATTTTAATATCTTAGGTCACACAATACTAATAGTATAGTCCATGGCTACAGCGTTACTTTTCTATCTTGTTTGTTTAAATATTTAACGTTCAAGTTTGTGTTATTTTATGTTTTATGTTTTTAGATTGATCTGCATATGAATTTGTTAGGCAATCTTGAAAACTTTTTTTTTTTCAAAATTTTATGAACTAAATAATACAAGTTTTAGAATGTAGAATTATATTTAAAAAGATTATAACATTAATATAGTATTTGATGTTATAAATGTTATAAACTTATTTTCTTTTTGTTAAACTAAAATATGTATTATGTAATATGTAATATTTTATAAACTATATGATATTACGAAATATATAATTTTACAGTTTTTTTAACATAAAGTTAGTGGGGTAACTCCCACTAATATTTTAAACTATAAATATATTATTACACATTTTGAATAATTGTTTAAAATTTAAATCTAATTATCAAAACTCTATTTGTCTTCCTCCATTTTTTTCCGATCATTTTAGGAATAAAATAGTGTCTAAGCTAATAATCGAGTTAGCTTGTTATGATAGCAGATATGATTGAAATTTATCTTTATTTATTTATTTAGATCATCAAGAACCCATCATATGTACTTCACTTATAACAAAAAAAACCTGTTGTATGTTAACTTGTAGTTTAGGATACCAAAAGCGAGTGTGATGTCATAGTTTCTATAGTTTTTCCTTGATTTAGTATAGTTGTATTTTAAAATTTAAATATCTATAATTACTAATAAGTCAAGAAGGAACAAATTTTTTTTTACTTTTTAAAACAGAGGCATGAAGAAAAGATAAAGAGAAATAGAGAATTATCCCATTATCCCTTATCGTCAAGATCTTACACAACGAAACAATTCACAAACACATCAACGAAATGGGACTCACAAAAATTCCAGCCTCACATTTTCATCATACTTTCTTCTCTCTTTCACTGCTCCCCAATTTCGCCGACTTGATCCTAAGCTTCAGCCCACTCAGCCATTTCCACCGCCGGTTCTACCTTCAAAAACTATGCTCCTTTGCTCCTCCGCCGGCGGCGGATTCAACCTTCTTTCGCCGGCGAATACAGCCAACTCAACCCGTTCTTCTTCTCATTTGGTCCATCGGAATCCGGTGAGTTCATTCTCTTTCTCTTTTCGATCTTCTTCTTTACATTTATCAGAGAACTTCAAATCCAATAGGGATAGACGGTGGTACCCCATTGTAGCTTCTTCGACTCCAGTCATTGAATCCACCCAATCTTCGTTTAGGACCAAAAACCCTAAAGATATTAACGTTTTGGTGGTGGGTTCTACAGGGTATATTGGGAATTTTGTGGTTAAGGAGCTGGTTAATAGAGGGTTCAATGTCATTGCTATTGCTAGGGAGAAGAGTGGAATTAGAGGTAGAAACAGTAAGGAACAAACTTCTAATGAGTTGAAAGGAGCTAATATTTGCTTTTCAGATGTAACCCATTTGGATGCTTTGGAGAAATCTTTAAGGGATTTGGATATCCCTATTGATGTTGTGGTTTCTTGCCTTGCTAGCCGAACTGGCGGCATCAAGGACTCATGGAAGATCGATTATGAGGCCACAAAGAACAGTTTAGTGGCTGGAAGAAACCGTGGGGCTTCTCATTTTGTGTTGCTTTCTGCAATTTGTGTGCAGAAACCCCTTCTTGAATTCCAACGTGCTAAGCTCAAATTTGAAGCTGAGCTTATGGAAGAAGCAGGTAAAGAAGATAGTGGATTTAGTTATAGCATTGTGAGGCCAACTGCTTTCTTTAAGAGCTTAGGAGGTCAAGTTGAGTTGGTGAAAGATGGTAAGCCATATGTGATGTTTGGGGATGGGAAGTTGTGTGCCTGTAAGCCAATCAGTGAGCAGGATTTGGCTTCTTTTATTGCTGATTGTGTGTTGAGTGAAGATAAAATCAATCAGGTTTTGCCGATTGGTGGGCCGGGGAACGCGTTGACTCCGTTAGAACAGGGCGAGATCTTGTTTAGGCTGTTGGGGAAAGAACCAAATTTCTTGAAAGTACCAATTGGGATTATGGATTTTGCCATTGGAATTCTTGATTTCCTTGCTAAATTGTTTCCCGCCATGGAAGATGCAGCGGAGTACGGGAAAATTGGGAGATATTATGCAGCTGAGAGTATGTTGATCTTAGATCCCGAAACCGGAGAGTATAGTGCCGAAAAAACACCAAGTTATGGGAATGACACATTGGAAGATTTCTTTGAAAGGGTCCTTAGGGAAGGGATGGCTGGTCAAGAATTAGGTGAACAGACAATTTTTTGATATGTTCTGCAAAGTAACAGCTCGTTGGACTTGCAAGTTTGAGATGGACGGTGCACGTGATGAAGGTGCGTCGTTTCTTTATCCGAATCTACACTGTTTCTTGAGTTCTTATCATGTTTTTTCTCCACCTAATATGCATATGTGAAGGGCTGTAAATTGTCACCATTACTCTTCAAAACAATATCATTATGCAATGAATTGTGCCATATTTTTTTGCTCCATAATGATCTTCTGCTGAGCATGCTCTGTCATGATAGGTAGTCATTTTTTTGGTATCTTCCTAATTGATTGTTGCTTCAAGTGTTTGATTATGTTTTCATTCCATAGTTGATTATTCTTCAATCCTTCATTTCTCTGAATGAAAGCTAGTGTGGGGAGAAAATTATGAAACATTTTGCAGTTGCTTAGTAGCTTCCATCATTGTTGTCTTAACCGTAGCCATAAGTATCGACACGGTGATGGAAAGTGTAAACCGAACACAATCTTCGTATGTTTTTCAGATACAAGATGCCCTTGAAACTGTTGTTGGCCTTTGATGTGAGAGGCAGGCAAGCTAAGTAACGACGATTAAAGGTCTAAAACTACAGTCGAACGACTCGAACCAAAGCTTTTAGTACATTATCTCTCGAGTTTCTTACATTTAGACCTCCTGAAATTCTCTCTTTGCCTATTGATAAATCATAGTTGTGCTATTGTAATAGCCCAAGCTCACTATTGTCTGCTTTAGTCCTTTGTGTATTGTCGTCAGCCTCACGGTTTTAAAATGCCGTCTACTAGAGAGAAGTTTCTACACCCTTATAAGAAATGTTTTGTTCCCTTCTCTAATCGATGTGGGATCTCACAATCCACCCCCCTTGGGGACCCAGCGTTCTTGCTGACACACCGCCTGGTCTATCATACCATTTGTAATAGCCTAAGCTCACCGCTAGTAGATATTGTCTGTTTTAGCTCGTTACATATTGCCGCTAGTCTCCCGGTTTTAAAACGCGCCTACTAGGGAGAGGCTTCTATACCCTTATAAGGAATGTTTCATTCGCCTCTCCAACCTGACGTGGGATCTTACAGCTGTACTGTTGATCTTTCTAGGAGAAAATACCCTCCAATGGTGGAAATCAGAGCATCTTGGAATCAAAGCTTGTATCAATCTATATCAGATGCTCTGTTTGGCCATTGGCATAGCATAGCCTCACATGGAACAATAAAAAAACCAGAAGGGGTTGACATTGTACCTAACCCCCACCCTCTACTTCTCTTGCCTTCAAGTTTTTCCTATCTTCCACGGTTGAAAACGACGACGGAGGTCCTGATTTTCCGACACAAGATTCGGTTAAATTAAACCTTACTCAAACCTGTCTCCTTGGAAAAACAACTACCTTTTACTTCATTTTTGTTCAAGTATTAGCTAATCATTGGAGTTGAAAGCTAATAACGTTGTAACCGTGGTTCGTTCTCGAACAACTTCTTTTTCAGGATGCTCGGATGAATGTCACCGACCTTTTAACCGTGTTCTTCTCCCTGATGTTTATAGCCTGTTAGGGTCTAGTGCCATTCTTGTTTGAGGAATTCAAATTGATTTGTGTCGGATGAACTACAGTGAATAGGCACAATGATTGAGAAATAAAGAATGGTTCTTTGTTTTAGTCCCATAAAAATTGGGAATTCATTCGCTTTGATGATTCTTACCTAGGAGTACTCCTATGGAATGTTGTTCTAATTATTCCCTCTTTAGGGCATTTTTAGGTTACTTTATTCTTTTCTTTTGTGGTCGGGTCGTCTGTTCTTATATTTAAATTTCTATTCAAACCATAATTCGATTAGGTATGACATACACTATCGAACAAATAGGTCAAATGTTTGAATCTCTCTACACTTCACTTGTTGACAATGTAGGGATTAAAACGTTCACTTTTTGGGGCCGAAATGAACGAGAAGTTCGAGAACTAAATTTTATTTAAACCAACAACAAGCACACAAAAACAATTACGATAGACTTATATTATATTTTATTTAATGATTATTTTAGTTTTTGTATTTTTTACTTTTAGTTATCATATAAAATTTAATGATATTTTTTTATTAAAAAATATTTTTGCCAAAAATTACAATATTTGGCAAGTTTTAAATTTATAAAAATAACGAGATTTTAAATTTATAAAAATATTCACAACTATGAATAATTGTAGAAAAACTATAAGACAAAAAATTANCACAATCTTCGTATGTTTTTCAGATACAAGATGCCCTTGAAACTGTTGTTGGCCTTTGATGTGAGAGGCAGGCAAGCTAAGTAACGACGATTAAAGGTCTAAAACTACAGTCGAACGACTCGAACCAAAGCTTTTAGTACATTATCTCTCGAGTTTCTTACATTTAGACCTCCTGAAATTCTCTCTTTGCCTATTGATAAATCATAGTTGTGCTATTGTAATAGCCCAAGCTCACTATTGTCTGCTTTAGTCCTTTGTGTATTGTCGTCAGCCTCACGGTTTTAAAATGCCGTCTACTAGAGAGAAGTTTCTACACCCTTATAAGAAATGTTTTGTTCCCTTCTCTAATCGATGTGGGATCTCACAATCCACCCCCCTTGGGGACCCAGCGTTCTTGCTGACACACCGCCTGGTCTATCATACCATTTGTAATAGCCTAAGCTCACCGCTAGTAGATATTGTCTGTTTTAGCTCGTTACATATTGCCGCTAGTCTCCCGGTTTTAAAACGCGCCTACTAGGGAGAGGCTTCTATACCCTTATAAGGAATGTTTCATTCGCCTCTCCAACCTGACGTGGGATCTTACAGCTGTACTGTTGATCTTTCTAGGAGAAAATACCCTCCAATGGTGGAAATCAGAGCATCTTGGAATCAAAGCTTGTATCAATCTATATCAGATGCTCTGTTTGGCCATTGGCATAGCATAGCCTCACATGGAACAATAAAAAAACCAGAAGGGGTTGACATTGTACCTAACCCCCACCCTCTACTTCTCTTGCCTTCAAGTTTTTCCTATCTTCCACGGTTGAAAACGACGACGGAGGTCCTGATTTTCCGACACAAGATTCGGTTAAATTAAACCTTACTCAAACCTGTCTCCTTGGAAAAACAACTACCTTTTACTTCATTTTTGTTCAAGTATTAGCTAATCATTGGAGTTGAAAGCTAATAACGTTGTAACCGTGGTTCGTTCTCGAACAACTTCTTTTTCAGGATGCTCGGATGAATGTCACCGACCTTTTAACCGTGTTCTTCTCCCTGATGTTTATAGCCTGTTAGGGTCTAGTGCCATTCTTGTTTGAGGAATTCAAATTGATTTGTGTCGGATGAACTACAGTGAATAGGCACAATGATTGAGAAATAAAGAATGGTTCTTTGTTTTAGTCCCATAAAAATTGGGAATTCATTCGCTTTGATGATTCTTACCTAGGAGTACTCCTATGGAATGTTGTTCTAATTATTCCCTCTTTAGGGCATTTTTAGGTTACTTTATTCTTTTCTTTTGTGGTCGGGTCGTCTGTTCTTATATTTAAATTTCTATTCAAACCATAATTCGATTAGGTATGACATACACTATCGAACAAATAGGTCAAATGTTTGAATCTCTCTACACTTCACTTGTTGACAATGTAGGGATTAAAACGTTCACTTTTTGGGGCCGAAATGAACGAGAAGTTCGAGAACTAAATTTTATTTAAACCAACAACAAGCACACAAAAACAATTACGATAGACTTATATTATATTTTATTTAATGATTATTTTAGTTTTTGTATTTTTTACTTTTAGTTATCATATAAAATTTAATGATATTTTTTTATTAAAAAATATTTTTGCCAAAAATTACAATATTTGGCAAGTTTTAAATTTATAAAAATAACGAGATTTTAAATTTATAAAAATATTCACAACTATGAATAATTGTAGAAAAACTATAAGACAAAAAATTAAAAAAAAAATTAATTAAAATAAATAAACATCTCACATTTTTTAAATACGTTAAAATAAGTGCCACCTATGAAATTAAATTATATATTAAATTATAGTATAGACCACCACCTAAGTCCACGTCGGTAGGTCAAAGTCAGAGCTGCGTGGCAAAAGTGAACAGTACTTTGCCAGGTCAGCACATCCATGAGGATAGATCCCCTTGAGTCAAATCAGTATGTTTTCTCACTCCTAAGCTCTCCTACAACCACTCCACCAAATCCCCATGCACTCATCCAATCATATCTCGCCACGTATCCCTAAACTCTCTGATTGACACGCGTCCCCTCCTCATAGGCTAAACTGGAAAAATAATAAATAAATAAATAATTGACTGAGAGGAGTGGCACTAAAGCTGGTGTGGGGCTGTGACCTTTTGGTCTTTGGTATAAAAAAGAGTTCAAAACTGAAAAGGAANACAAAAAACAAAAAAAAACAAAAAAAAACAAAAGGGAAATTAAAAGAATTAGAGTTAAAAGAAAAAAATAACAAAACGAGAAATTTTAGGAAAGAAAAGAAACACGTGTTCTTGATTCACAGTCAGTTGAGTGAGTGAAGATTTGAGGATTTTCTGTTCTTGAGGTGAATTTGGGTTGATGAAAATAGTGAGAAATGGGTTGATGTTGTTGATGTTGATGTTGATGTTGTTGTTGTTGTTGTTGTGTTCGTTGGGGTACTTTTTGGTGTGTTTTTGAAGCTGTGATTGTTTAAAGATTTTCGAGGCCAACTCCAAATCATTGCTTTCTCTTACTTTTGTCTCCATAATTCTTTCTGTTTATATCATTCACTTTCATACTTCCTTTCTTTCCCATTCCAATTCCTGTTTTCCCTCTCTTCCCAAAGCCTAATTTATTAGGGTTTTGGATCCGCCTCTGTTTCCTTGCTGGACTGTCATGGCGGGATGATGATTCCATGACTTTTCTGCTGTGGTTTGGTTTCTATGGGGTGTGTTTTTGGCCGAGAGGTCTCTGCGAAGCCTGTCCAGAGAGCGGAGGCGGCGGCGGAGGAAGAGGAGGAGAGACCGAAGGCCGCTGCGGCGGCGGAGGAAATTAGGGCTTCTGCTAAACCGGAGGTTGCTCTGGCTAATGCTAATGCTAATGCTCGCAATGGTGGCTGCAGGAAGGAGGTTGAGGATCATAGAGGTTCGAGGTCGAGAGGCGAGCGGCGGCGACGGCCGAATCCGAGATCGAGTAATCCGCCGAAACATGTGCATGGCGAGCAAGTCGCCGCCGGTTGGCCTGCTTGGCTCTCCGCTGTTGCCGGTGAGGCTATCAACGGATGGATTCCTCGCCGTGCTGATTCTTTCGAGAAGCTTGATAAGGTATGATTTGATTTCTCATTCTCTGTTCTGCCATTTTCATTGATGTTCTTCCAAATCACCATATTTATATGAACAAAACTGGAAATAAATTCAAGTTTTGTCCGAGAAATTCTCATTTTCATTGATGTTCTTTCCTTTTATGAACAAAACTGGAAATCTCCCGAAGTTACATATGTATATATATAATGTTGTTGAACAGATTGGGCAAGGAACTTATAGTAATGTGTACAAAGCAAGGGATACTTTGACAGGGAAGATTGTGGCTCTAAAGAAGGTTCGTTTCGACAATTTGGAGCCCGAGAGTGTGAAATTTATGGCTCGAGAAATTCTCATTCTACGACGTTTGGATCATCCTAATGTTGTGAAACTCGAAGGTTTAGTGACATCCCGGATGTCATGTAGTTTATATCTTGTGTTTGAATACATGGAGCACGATTTGGCTGGACTTGCTGCGAGCCCGACGATCAAGTTTACCGAACCGCAGGTGTGAAGATCGGACTCGTTGGTTTGATTCATTTAAATGGATGCATTGGTATTTAGTTCTGAGTCTTCTAATGGACTTTGGCAGGTTAAATGTTATATGAACCAATTGTTATCAGGGCTCGAACACTGTCACAACCGTCACGTGCTGCATCGCGATATTAAGGGATCGAATCTTCTGATTGGTAATGATGGGATCCTTAGGATAGCTGATTTCGGGTTAGCTTCCGTCTTTGATCCGAACCACAAGCAGCCAATGACAAGTAGGGTGGTTACGCTATGGTATCGACCTCCTGAACTTCTTCTCGGAGCTACCGATTATGGCGTTGGTGTAGACCTTTGGAGTGCTGGCTGCATTTTAGCTGAGTTGTTAGCTGGAAAGCCTATCATGCCCGGTCGCACGGAGGTAAAGCTCGTTACTAGTTGTCGGGATCGAGCATATTCAGTTTAGTCGTTGCTGAGTATTATCGTTTGACATGTTCGTAGGTCGAGCAGCTACATAAGATATTCAAGTTATGTGGCTCTCCTACAGAGGAATACTGGAAGAAGTCAAGGTTGCCTCATGCAACCATATTCAAGCCTCAACATTCATACAAGAGATGCATATCAGAGACGTTTAAAGACTTCCCGTCATCGTCTCTGCCGCTAATCGAGACACTTCTTGCAATCGACCCGGATGAACGCCTGACCGCCACTGCTGCATTACATAGTGAGGTCAGTTCTACATTCGCTATAGCATACACAAACTATCATTTTTGCACCTGAACCGTCTACTGCCTCGTTTTTTTACTTGTCCCTGCTTCGTTATGCTTCTGAATCTCGGCATGTTATAGCATCTCGACGCTGTAGACCTTTCGATCGAAACAGAGATATGCAAAAGAAATTCTCTTCACTATAGGAATGTTTTGATTATGCAATCTCGATCTTGCTCGAGATTGAGAGCTGGCATCTTTCTCCATGGCTAGTAGTTTTCACCATTAAATCTACGCGGAATAGAGTTTTTTGCCCTATAATCATCGACCCATATTCCCATCCCCTGCTCTCGAGCAAGAGAAAGAAAATGTAACGCCTCATATGCAAGATTTAGATCAGGATTCGACATTTGATAATCCCGATGTCTCCACGTCATGACCTGTTACCTGCTTGTCTCGAATTACTTCCAAGAGTGAAGACCGGCCCACAAATCAACACGTGTCTTTTTATCATGTTTTGTTTTGACTCACGTGCACTTGTTATACTTTAGTAATCTCGGGAACCGATTGGAGATCTTCCTATATTTCTCGTGTTTATAGACATTTTTTTTTAAAACTCTGTTCTATTCTGCAGTTTTTCACTACCAAGCCATATGCCTGTGAGCCTTCCAGCCTCCCCAAGTATCCTCCAAGCAAGGAAATGGATGCAAAACTGCGGGATGAAGAAGCAAGAAGGTTGATGACAACTTCTTATTTCTTGCAATTAGTTGGTTCTATCTAGTTCTTCTGACTTTGAGCTGTGTAAGTGCAGGCTAAGAGCTGCTGGCAGGAGCAATGCAGATGGGGTGAAGAAATCACGGGCACGCGATCGAGCTGTTCGTGCAATTCCCGTTCCAGAAGCCAATGCTGAGCTTCAGGCCAATCTCGATGTATGACTTCTAGTCGATTCTTTCCCTATCTCTCATCGCGCACACACAATTAACTGTGCTTGTACCCCATGTATTGTCTCGAAAATCTGATATTGGTGCTCTCTACAGCGGCGACGTCTCATTACACATGCAAATGCGAAGAGCAAGAGCGAAAAGTTTCCTCCTCCGCATCAAGATGGAGCTCTTGGCTACACTCTAGGAACTTCACATCACATCGATCCAATCTATGATCCTCCCGACGTTCCATTTAGCTCGATGAATTTCTCGTACCCGAAAGCAAACATTCATACATGGTCTGGTCCATTGATGGATCCAGCTGCTGTTGGTGCTCCAAGACGAAAAAAACACACAGCAGGGGATGGTCATTCATCGAAGTCGTCGAAGGACTTACGAAAAGATAAACACTCTGCTCGAGTCTAATTCACAGGAATCGGTCTCGAAGAGAGCTTCGGATAGTTATAAGGTCAGGCCCGAGAAATTCGATTGAATTCAAGGGAGAGGTAAAGAGTATATCATTTGTCATTTTAAATTTTCAGTTTTCTATATAGATTTGTAAGATGTTTGTATATTTTGTTTTCTATATTTTTGTTTTACCCATTTTCCATATTCTCTTCACTGTGCTTGCTGAAATATCAATAAAATTTAATGTCTTTGGAAATCCTTTACTGATCCTTCGAATTCCATTGCTTCATGGGATATGAAGGCTTTCCAAATTCAATTAAATCTCTCCTCTCTTTGATTATTCTAAAATGTCATTTTAACGCTGAAGTAATAAAATAATATTCATTTAACGGATCTAAATATGTCTAGTTCACGATCATGCTTGTCCAAACCATGTTGCTTAGGGCCGCATGACAGATGTCCTAGTCTTGCTTGTTCGGGCGGTTGACAGGGATGTCAACCAATTGAGTGGGAGAGGATGTCATGGTCATGCATGTTCAAGGCGTGTTGTCAATGGCCGACAACATCCCAAGAATCGAGATGGCGCCAAGACATATGAACCATGTTGATGAGGATCGAGATGACAAGATGAGATGCGACGTTGCATTGAAAGACCTTAGCCCCGAGTAGAGGCAAGGTCGAGCCGAATGACTTGGCCTAGTGTAGAGGCAAGTCGGATGTGTCGCAGACGATTGAACATGCCGCAAATTGAACATACACGCACATGCGGCGTGTGTGGTTGAACAAGCTTGGATTCCGCACGAGCGATGTTCGATTGACGAAGACAAACCTCGCCTAAGGTCCGACGAAGCCTCCAAACATAGGACACATCCGACTTGCCTCTACACCAGGCCAAGTCATTTGGCTCGGCCAAGGTCTCTCAATGCAACGCCGCATCTCATCTTGTCATCTCGATCCGCATCGACATGGTTCATGTCTTGGTGCCATCCCGAGTCTCGGGATGTCGTCCGCTTAACAACACGCCTTGGACATGCATGACCGTGACATCCTCCCCTCTAAAAAATGTAGAACCGTGACATCTAGCTCACCTCCAAACATTCCCGAAGCCGATCCAAACTCAGTCTGGCAACAAAATGGTTCACACAGATATTTTAAATAGATTTTCCTACCTATTCTATTTGTTATACCTCCTTGATTACTATTTGCAGTGAACATTCATCAACTCATCCTATCCTTTTATGAACTGATCACACTATCCATCTTCAAAATGTTGGTAACAAAAAGTTCATCCTAGGAATAATATGAATATCCAGCCAAAGAAACTTGAACACAAAACCAACCACCACTACAAGTATAGCTCAATCTCAGAAAAACAATGAAAATAGTGGAAATTATTATCTTTCGCCACTCATTCAAAATCCGCATACCTCAGCCATCGAAATCCGCATCAACAATCGGTGATTCCTCAGCCCTCAGCCATCGTCACTAACAAAGGAGGTGGACGTTGTCGAGGCAGAATCCAATGAAGTCAAAGACAGTCAAAGACGAACGCAGATGAATGAAAGATAGAAATCAAGAACACATAAAGTATGTCAATTATTATATGGGAATGGGGCCTCTTGGTGCAGCATCAGATCGTACACAAAAGAGTTACTATTTACATCAAAGAAAATAAATATTCAATGTGTACTCTAGACAAAATGTTACCAAAAAGTGGAGATGAGCTGCGAAATTCAAAGCCTGGCTTAGCCCCCATTTCCTTCCAATGCAGTTCTTCAAGGGTTTTTCATGATACGTTAACTGCTGCTAGCCACTGAAAAGTTCTTGTTGTCGAGAGAAAATCCCGTTGCGTGCACTAACATGATCCTATTAATTCATATAAAACAACCAAGGAATCAGAATAATGGCCATCAAATGTCCCAAAAGGTTAAGATATAAGGTTTTGTTTTAAAAAGCTTAGATTTTAAATGTGTAAAACCTGATCAGAGATGTCTCATTCACACGCGATCTTTGTGTCAAAACTGCTGAGGCAGATGGCAAAAGCTTGAAACGCTGAGATTGGGTATCTGTAGTCCATTGTAAATATATCCTTTCCTACTTTTCCAAATTGAAGGATAATCTTTTCGTGTTCAGGTCCAGCAAGTCCGTTTTCAGGTGAAGCGACTAACTGAAAGTTTTTCACCGAAGCAATTGTCACTCGCCCATGGAAGTTCAAACACCAACATTGGAGCTGTTCGTGCCACCGAGCAGCCTTGTTCCTAAGCACTAAGACTCGATCCTCCTGATCAGTTGAAGATCCTGATGGTTGATCATCCAAATGATTCGATTTTGACCAGGAAAATCTCAATGATGGAAGAAAGTCGATACGACTTAGCGAGAATTCAGTCTGTATTGGAGCCACCCCTCCTGGCTCAATAGCTGAGGCAGGAATAGCATCCATTACACAATGCATTCTCCTTGGACCCCTGCAGTAATACAAACCATATTAGCCTCTCTAGAGTAACATAGACGAACCCAAAAGCAGATTAGTGCGTGTCTCGCTCATTCAGGACGATGTACGAGACATCAATGACAAGCATTCTTTAATTGGATGGATTTATTTATTTACATATGCTTTCCTCATTATCAATAATACAGCAAAATAACAGATGGCTTTCAGGAGGAAAAAGGTGTAAAGCCTCCCCATATGTACCTTGAACCCAAGACATTCAACTCATATGAGATGTGAGCCACTGGGTAGTTGCCGGCAGGAACTCTAGGTGACACTTGTTTCAGGCCCACAAGCCTAGAGGAGCGGCTTTTTGAAAGCTTGGCTCCTGCATGAGGTGGCTGTCCATCAAAGATTGTGAACTTTGTTCCTAAAAAATTAGATCTTTAAAAGAAAAATAAATTAACATTTGAGTTAATATTAAAAAAAAAAAAAAAAAAAACCCATACAGTCAACATCAAACACCTCCTCCTGGAGCCCTACCTTAATTTTCCAACGAAGGTGCCACTTGCCTTGGACATGTCATCAACATGCAGAGATATTATATAATCAGTGCAGGTGGCCCGTCGACACTTACGGGCAGCAAGAAGAAACTTTCCATCGTCAGCAAGTGCTGTCGCCAAGACCAAAGGCCAAAAATCAGCGACTTTATCTATGCTCCCATCCCCCTTTTCCCCCCATAAAAGGTTATTGTATATAGACTACATAAATCAAAAGGAGGTAATTATCCTTGGAAGATACAAAAGTAGCGCCTAGCAATGAGTTAAATCACCCAATTAATTAACTTTTTCAAACAATCAAGCAACTAATCGAATAATCCGCCCAAAGAATAAAGAAGGAAAGCGTCAAGAACTTGCTTTAGCTATGGAAGCTTACCACTAGTCAAACTAAGGTAAAGGAAATAAGTTTGTGCAGATCGATTTCGTTTTATGAAGCAATGAAGAAGCAAATCCCTGGGACCAGGCTGCAAAGACAACAAAAAAAAACATCAAAATAAGAAGGAATGTATTGACTAACAAACTTAAATCTAATAAAATCTCAATCATAATTTTTTTAAAAAAATCTCTCGGCAGTTTTAGACAAACCATAACCTAAAAAATAAACAAACCTATAAAATAAGTATGTATATTTGTCAGTAACATATGTATGGATGTAATATATAATAAGTTGCAGAAAGGAAAATCAAATAGCCCAAATATTTAATTTCATCACCAGAAACTGGAACTGCAATAATGCATAAACTTATAAGACACTCAACCAGTTGGACCTATATATATATATATATATATATAGTGAGCAGTAATCTCAAAAAGTAGAACCCAATAATTAGAGGGGACCTAAAGTATTGCAGCTAAACGTGGTCCCTAAAAAGATAACGATACCTTTTGTTGGCAATTTCCAAATGAAAAAATGACAAATTTGTGGAACTGGAAATATATGAGATCTTGCAAACGCCAACACCAAGTCAGATTCAACACATACAAGAGTTGAATTTTCAGAAACTCACGCTACCTTCATAAGAAAATGTTTAACAGAATTATGCTGCTTATAACAATAATCGATATACTAATTTGATATCCTCAGATAAAAGTATGCACGCTGATTTCTTTGTCCCAACAAAGTGAATAATTTTTTTAAAAAAGGTGCACGCACTTCTCTTCATTTGATCATTAAAGAACACTTCCCAGTCCCAATCAATCCCATTTAAGCCTGAACATATTGGAATTTAAATAACAATGAAAGAAAGGAAGTGTTAATTAAATTGTTCATCTTCATCCCATATCTTGAACTAGAAGATTTGTTTCCAATTTTTAGAAAAAGTTAACCTAGAATACACTCCAAAAATATACTCTACGTGAAAAAATAAACAGGACAAGAGATAATGTGAATCTAAAAAAGGAAAAACATACAAGACGACTGCAATAATGGACAATCAACGGCCTACGCGAAAAATACGCCCGTAGTAACAAGTTCTCCCGCGGAATTTTAGGAGAATAAACACACAGTAGATTGGAGAGAGTTGATTATATAATACGATTAAAACACAGAAACGAGAATTACATTTCAAAACATCAAATCCAAATCGTCGCAATAAAATTGAGAAAAACAGTTCAAAGATCCCAAACCTGCTTCACAGAAATAGGAAACGTCAATCTGCCAGAAACCTCAGGAGTTTTAACAATCTCCTTAGTAATCCGTCTCCAGCTCCGGCAAACTCCGGCGCAAGCCACTACGCTCTTCCGCAGAGGCCAAACATTCTCAGAGCTCTCGATTCTAACCAAAATCTCTCTCAACAACTCCTGAGGCATGTAAGTCCAACAGCTCTGCGCCAAACCATCGCCGACTTCAGCCGTCGAACCATCCTGAACAACACGGCGGGACCTGGATCTCATTTCCTGGATTATACTCCTCAAAGACATGGAAACTGAACTGTGTTCCAACAAAGCCTTCTTGAAGGAAGAGAATCCGGAATCGGAACAGAGAGTCAGGATTTGTGAGGACAGTGAAGAAGATGAGGGAAAAGAGAGGAATCTTGGAGGGAAAATTGAAGCGATTTTCCGGGAAAGATGAACAGGGGAAAGGGATTGGGATTTTGAAGAGACAGAGAAGGAGAAAGAGAAGGCGTTGGTTCGGAGAAGGTAAGAATCGAGTTGAGGATTGTGATGTCTACTGAAACTCGAATTGCCTTCCTAACTTTCACCTTTCTACTCTCCCAATTTATTTCTCATTTCAAATTATTTTATTTCTCTCAATTAATATATTTTTTAATTAATTATTTGTGTCAAGTTTTTTTCTTTTTTTTTCTTTTTTAAATATAATAATTTAGATTCTTAATTTAAAAATTCATATATTTATATATAAAAAAAAATAGATAATAGGGACTAAATTGCAATTTCACATTTTATATATATTAATATTAAAAATATTAATATTTAATTTTTTTAATGGTGAAATAGTTATTATTAATTTAATTATAGTATGATTTTTTTTATAAAAAAAAAGATATTTTATGGAGTTTGAAATAAGATATTTTAAGAGATGGATTTAGCAAAAGAACAAATATTGATTGCTTAAATAAGATGACATGAGGATTAAATAATACACTTATTTATCTATACAATTGATTTTAATTTTGACTAAGATTTTTCATTTTTTTCTAAAAAATTATTTATTAGAAACTATATGTTACTGATTTTGATAAATTATTAAAAAAATATTTCAATTGGGACTCGAGCACCATCGCACTAATTAACTTTCTTGCTTGTTGCTTTAGAGAGATGGTTGGGGTGCATGCTCGTGGTACCCATTTTCTTAGCCCAACCTTTTCTTAAGAAAATCCCGAAAAACTAGCAGCAAGACTGGTACTTGGCAGCTCACAAGCAACATATAGACTGATGGTTAGCCATCACTCGCTCTCTCTTTTGAAGGTTTCTTTGATCAGGAAATGCATACACTTCTTTGTTGTTGTTAAGCTACCATTTCTCGTATTCAACGTTAGTACAATATCCAAAAGAATGCATAGAATTTCAAGTGAGATGTCCAAAGTAAACGGAACGAAGGGAAGAATCAACGAGGGTTTTTTCAGCCCCAAAATCCAGACTCAATGGAAATGAGCGTATCTAAAGCTATATGTGAAAAGATCTATTCTATTTATATGAAATTTTAAACATAACATTAACCCTCTCGAGCTTTATAAAAAAAAAATAAATAAAAAAATAAATAAAAACTCAAAAATGTTTTTACCGTTAATATAGAGATGAAAACTATCTATATAGACTGTCTCAATTTTTAATGTTAATTTTGAAAGCACATTAACGAAACTTTTCAAAACTCAAATTATTAACCGTTTTCATCCAAAAATTAACGTATTTTAATTTTTTTTTTTAAATTAAAAGTATTTTTTAGACATTTTAACGATATTATTAAAAAATTTAAAAGTTTAGGAATATTTTTTTATATTCTTAAATGTATTTATTATTTAAAGAATAAGTTTATATTTCAAAGATTTAAAATTTGAAAAGGCTCGTCATAAATGGACTTTATTTTGTAAATAAATAAATAAAAAAATAGAAACTGTGGGCCCATTCAATTATGTCTGCTATTGGAATGGGCCCACAAAGAGGCCCACTTGTAGACAGGCTTATCCATTTGATAGGGGTTTGCTTGTTGGAAGTGATTCTAAAATTGTTTCCTATTTCAACACCTTTTAAGACCCTCTTAATTAAAGGTTGTTTTTTTTTTTTGTTTTATAAAATATTAATTAAATTATATAAAATATGTTGACAAGACCATTAATATATAAAAAATATATAAATATATTTGATATTACTCAAAATAAATGAGGTGACAAATAAAATATAAAAATTAATTAAGTGAATAACGAGCTTAATTTTCTACATAGTTATAATAATATCATAATACTCTTTTAATTTTGACGTCACATATCAAATCAATTTTTATTATTGATTTTAATGGAAAATATAATTTAACCTATGTTTTATTAATATATATATATATACTTTTTGTTTTGAAAGAATAAAGAAAAGAACCTGACAACTTTTTTTTTTTTTTGTATTAAAAACAAAAAGAACCCATAACTAAAGTTTTATTAAAATGCGTTTTCGAATTATAAATTAATATTTTAAAGGGTTGGATAAAAACTTTATAATATATGAAGCTTTGGTGTTTGTGTCATCTAAGGAAAAAATTACAATGAATTNTTTTTTTTTTTTTTTTTTTTTTTTTTTTTTTTTTTTTTGTATATATAAAAAATATCAAATTTGGAATCTTATATTGATTTGAGATAAATAAAAAATGATGGCGACGTAAAAGCATTCATCCATTAATCAATTGTTGACACGAAATGTAAGTCCTAATAAAAATTAAAAATTAAAAATAAAAGAAATTAATTCAATCATCACTAGAAAATGGTTACACTTTTTAGTCAGATATTAAAAATTATATTGTATATATAAAAAAATAATTAATTTATTGTCAAATGAACCAACCTCAATTTAAAATGTTTTAAAATGTAAAAATTATTATTTATATTTATTTAAAAAAGAAAAGCTTCAAGCTTCACCCTGCTAATGTTGTATATATAGTAATTTATATATGAACCTTAAAAAAAATTGAAATTTTAAAATCAAAGTAAAAGGATTTTTCTAAGTTAATATGCATAGTTCAACCATTCACGTCTTAATCATGTCTCAATCATGCGAAATTCAACAAAAAAAAATTGTAGGAATGAAGCATGAAATGTGGGATGGAGACCGGAAAGTTGTCCCCATCTTTGCTCGGAAACATCTTTACGTATCTTTCATGTTTTGTTATGTGTCTGATAGGAAATTCAGAAGTTTGATCTCAATTTAAAGAATGGTGTAAAATATATGATAAAAAAACTTTCAAATAAACACAATGTTTAAAACTAAATTTATAATTTAACGCTAAAAAAAGAAGAAAAAGAGAGGGATTTACATGAACTTAAGCATTGAGTGTCTACCAAACCAAATAGTTAAGTATAAGAAAAGCTGTTGACTCTTGGATTGAGTAATTAATCTAAAATCCTAAAAGTCAAAGCCTATAGATCAACACAAAGAAAACAACCATACATTCCAAATTCATTCCTCCCTATAATTGTAAGATTATAAGTTTAATTATAACATTTTTTTCGAATGTGAATTTCGTTTTCATGGGAAGTTTGAAAAACTAAAAACACAATTAAAAAAAAAAAAGAAAAAAAAACCTATAAGACTATCAAAGGAGATCTAAAATTTTCAAAATCACTAAAATTCAAAATTTTCAAACCTTTTGCAGCACTACATTTCCCCAAATAAAACTAGCAAGGTCCCAAGTTTTTACCTACTTTCTTTGCAATTTTGTCCGCGTATGACTCTTCATCACTTGCTATATCAACATCTACCAAGGACTAATCTCGTAATGTACTATAAGAAAAAAATTAGTTGTCAAATCCTCTTAATTATATGTTATCAATGTTGATGTTGTCCCGTTGATGTTTTGTCCCATTTTGTTTTTGCTAAGAACATCTACTTTTTCAAAAATGCTTTTCAAAACACTTTTCAATCCCATTTTCGAAAAGAACGGAGGTAAAAGCTATAAATTAGATCCTTTGTGCTAGACACAATCTAAGTTTAAGTTGACTGACTTAAGACGAGAATAAATCAAGAATAGTGTAGTCAATTTCAAAGAGTAAAATTGTGATACCGGGCAACTCAATCACCCTAGCCAAGTAGCTTTCAAAAGCTTGCCCTGCATGATGGGAAAAAGACGAGAAAGAGCATCACATCAAATTCAAGTTCACATGTTTGTAAAACCAATTCAATTATGTATAGCAAAAGACAAAAGACTAACCAGTGACGAAAGTGGCAGATATTTCTTCCTTTTACCTCCGCATTGAAATATCAGCCATAGATGTTGGCCAGTAATGCGGGAGTATATGACATTGCTCTCACCGCACCACACTATCTTGCGCCTAATTACACTGCTGCAAAGTGTGGCTACCTGGCTGGCTGGTGACAAAAGGCTGCTCCTGAGATTTTCCACTTTATTTTCACTTGAACAAACGCACTAAATTTCCACCGACTCTGAAAAGTCATTCTAGAAAATAAGAGCCACCCGCACCCACCACAAAATATCAGTAAATTTCAGCACGCATTGACCTACTAATGAAAGACTGGTCAATTATCCAATCATCAATGCTAAAGTTAGCATATTATTTCTGGTCATGCCCAGAAAACTTTGGTTAATCATCTTCAGAACAATAATAATCTAAGTTATTAAATTCTCGATGTTAGGATCGCACAACAATGCACACACGATCTAGATAAACACAAAGAACATAGGAGAGAAAATGCAAGGAGAATATTGGCTAAATGATTTGTATTGATGACTACAGATATGTACACAACAACGCACACACTCGTTCTAGATAAACACAAAAAACAGAAAAGAAAAAATGTAAGGAAAATATTGGCTAAATGATTTGTATTGAAGACTACAAATATGTACAATAAGAAGAGAGAATACGGAGAATATAGAAAGTACATTTTCAAAGATTTGCCGGAGTGGATATATATATGGTTTAGCTTACTATATATAGTTTTACCAGATATAACTATCTAATATAGCTTTTTACTATTTATATGTCATATACCATATGCATTATAGTATTACTATGTATAAGCGTTAGACTACGCTATAAATAATTAGGTTCCATAACCTAACACTCAACATAGAAACTTCAACCAAACCTAGAATCTAGCTTCTAGAGAAAAGAGAACAAATAAATCAAGAATCTAGCTTCTAGAGAAAAGAGAACAAATAAATCATGATTTAATTCCTTCAGCTCTGTTACTGTCAGCTAGTATATATGTTTTGGAAAGAGGAAGAGTCTGCACAAGTTTTCTACCCGAGGTTCTAGAAAAAAAGTACCATTCAAGGACTTAAAATGATCAAATTTGATGTGGGTGAAGGACATATTTACTCTTGCAGTGAACAGAAGAGATTAAATACAAAGAAAATGAATGAATAATTTTAAATGATTTTCAATGCCAGTATCAAAATACAGATTCTTGGTCCAAACTTGAAGTTTTAAGGTTAATTATATGTACCACTGTGCCTACAAAAAAGTGCCACCTAGACTTCTGTACAGCAGGAACACTTCCGCTTGGCTGTTGCCTACTTTCCAGTGGTTTTCCTGCAAAATCGTGGCTGATAATAATTAGCATTCTTCTCTCTTTATTTGAAATAACATTAATGTCACTGTCATTAGGATGTGAAAGATAGTGAGTATCTAGGAAAGTTATTGAAAGCTTAAAGATAAAGAAATATAGTCATAAGACAATCCCAATTAAGGAGTTGCATACCTCCTTTTTTTAAAAAAAATCAAGTCAGACAACTATATAATAGCTTAGCCTCCTCTACCCCCTCTATTGTCTTCCAAGAAACTTGCTTCTACCTATTAATAAGACCCTAATAGACTCCTACTGATAGTTAACACTAAATTTCACTCTCAAAAGAATGTAAAGATTTCATCATATGGTAGCAATTCTTTTTGTCAATTTCATTTTTCCATTTGAAAAGGATCCTCAAAAAAGATGGTGAAAGCCAAAACGACTTTCAGTTGAGGGAGTAATAGATACTTCCAAATCAAGTCCATTGGGCTACACTCAAGCTTTAAAATGTTTGGTCTTCAGAGTTACTAGAAACATTATCACTAAAACGAGCTAATCAATTAAAGGGGGGAATAAATTTGAAAACTACGTGAAGCAGCATCTGAATTACCTTCAAAATAGTTAGATCTAGCCCTCTAGGTAGATAATTTCTTTTGTGTTAATTCAACTGGAGCAATCTGTGGCCATGCAACACTGCTGCCAGTAACAAACTTAGTTGAGGCACCACCAGCAGGCAGACATTTCCCAGATGAGAATATGGCCAGATTACGGTCAGATTTCCATGCAGATGTTAAGGAATGACTATCCATCTGTTTTCCAAGGAAGAGCGATTGTTTTACATCAGTCATCCTGATCATAAAATGATGCAAGCTGATGCTCAGGTAAAATTTTACAATTAGTACAACAGAAGACTATACTAGAGGAACATAATTTGTGCAATAATGCCATTTAACACACATGAGAGATTAAATGTACACACATCGTCATAATCAAGTGAAAATCTGTGGGGAAAGCAGTGCTACATGCTGACTTTCTATAACCACAAGACACACAATTTCCCTCAGACTGAAGATAAATTATGCATGGCACAAAGAGCAGAAAATATATCCATCCAGCAGCTAAGAGGCTCAGAAACTATATTCTAGCAGAGTGACTCCTCCAACATATCTGATATACATTTTAAAGTGTTCCTTCTTTTATTACTTTTTCAATCTTGGAGACAGGACATCTTTGAAGAAAATGAAGAAAAATATTTTTTTTAAAATGATTTTTTCATCAAGACTAGTAATATTTATCTAGAAAACTAACATATACATGAACCAAAAACTAATATAAAGTTCAAAAAAAGATAATAAGTAGCCTTGAAATTGAATGGATAAGAATAGAGGTCTATCTTAATTTCTTAAAAATATAAAATTCATTACATTTGAATGCATTAATGTGCAAAAATAAATTTGTCTCTATAATGCCCTTTATCTGTGTCCATGCTTCCTAATCAAACAGAAAGGCTGCCTTTGGTCAACATGTTAGACTATGTCAAAACTTAATCAGCATGGAAGAGAGGTGAAAGAAATAAAGAATGAAAAAAAAGCTGAATGTTGACTATGCAAAGAAGCCATGTGTTTACATATATGTGTGTATGGGTCGCAACATTGAGAAACCATTACATAAAAGATAGAAATGAAACATTTAAAATAATAGAGATCTATACCTTCTTTCCAATAATATCACTTGATTGTTCTTGAGACTCCTCCTGGGAAGTACTATGAAATTGTTTTATATTTTCCTTAGCCATTCCATGATCCACCATATTACAAATTTCCTTGCTAGATGAAACAGCCTCCCAGTAAAGATAACTAAGGGTCGAGCGCAAACGATTATTTCTTTGAGAGTAGTATATTTTACTTGCAAGGGGAAATGGATCATCTGGTGGACAATATCAAAAAATTGTCATCAAGCAAAGCAAAAGAGGACATGCAAGAACTCACTAGAAAGAACTACAGTCTATTCAGCAATTTAAAAGGTCTCTAAAGAATGTAATCAGAAGACCAAGAAATTTCTATTTACAATAAAAAAATGAGTTTCCAATATCCATGAATCTTCATTTCTGAACATCAGAAAATTTTTAGAAGCTACTATCTCAAACTAAATTTTATTACAACTACTGGCTCAGATATATGCCCACAAGTATGTATGCAGCTAATATTTCAAGTTGAACGGACTTTTGCCCAAGCAGAAACTAATAAAGCTCTATACGTTGCAAATGTATACTGCTCTTCTTCTAAGTACTATGCTTTACTCTCATATTTCTAGCAATGCTATAACATTTACATACATTGCGCAAAAGAAAATGACAGAGGAGGGGAAACTAGCCTCAGGGGCATATTTTCTCACTTCTAATTTTTGTTTTAGATGACGATGGTTCTAAATCAGATGCCAGTAACAGCCCTTCACCAGTTATCCTACAAGAACATAAAGAGAACTGAATCAAATAAATGATGACTATGTCTTAACAAATGGTCAAATTATAACATCTCCATTAATCTAGATGCTCAAACTCAGAAAAATAGTCCATGAAACTTTCCGAACAAAAAGAAAGGAAGAGGTTCGGCTAGCTAGGAAATTAGTGCAGTTTGGCACTGAATCCATCTTAGCTGTCTCTTCAAACTTCCTGACACTGACATTTTTTCATTTTCCCCTTTATATCATGCCTAATTGGGGAGATTTTGGCAATATTCTTAGCCCTTAGCTTGAGTTCCATTTCTTGCTTCCCTTCCCTTATAATAAATTTGTTTTAACAATAGTGTTTTCTTATCTTCATTATATATATAATGGACAATGTATTTTTAAGAATGTCATAACAAGAATTCAATGCGCTAGAAAATATTGAAAAGCATAGACACCATTGACAAACAATACACCTTTCCAGCTTAGTGGATTACAAGGCTTACTATAACTTATCTGAATAATCTACAGTTCATAAAAGTAGACGCACCAACTTGAAACAAAAAGGACCAAAAGAAAGAAATAGAAAAATCTTCGTAAACTCTCCCTTCGCAAAACAAAGTACGGAATGTCCACCCTCCCAAATATATATATCTATATATGCACACACATTTAAGATTGAGAAAAAATTCAAGGACACAAGCTCCCATATGAGGTGAAAAGAACAAGTAGCCACACCAATGAAGTAAAAGATCACCAAAAACTATAAAACCAGAAGAAAACATTGATGAAAAATTTCACAGGCAAACAGGAAGTTTTGTACACATAATAATTGATCATAGATCATAAAACAATGAAATTCCATTTTAAAAAAAAATGAAGAATGGTGTACAATTTGGATCGTTTTGTGGAAGGATGTATCGGACTAGCTGAATGGTCTACAACACCATGACAGACTCCTGCACTATCATCCAGTATAGGCGCCACAGTACAAGTTGAATTTCCTGAAGGAAAATAAATAATATGTAACAACTTATATAAGCCATTGTTATTGGAAGGTTGAGAAATCATTAAATTATAGTTCGCCTAGTATGTTGCTCAGCAATGGCATGCCAATTAAATTTGACTTGGAGACGGGCTCACCTCTAAAATTTAAATAGCAATCTGATAAATATATATATATATATATATATCATGGCTTCAAATACAAAACCTTAAATCACTAGTATTGAAACATGTATTTATTTAAGCCAACAAAAGTTCATAAGAGGAGACGAGAACCAGACTACATCTCAAAGGTAGGCCAGTTACACTTATGCTTGTACAAAGAAGATGGATGCTTACACAGTCCATGGCTATTCCTTAAAACACCAGGGAGATCAAGCATTAAATCATTATATTTTACAGGCAGAGAATGAGTTTCCCTCTCCATGGTTGCACTAGTACATACAGGAACAAAACAATAGAAATCCAGGCACTACCATTACAAGTATTAGAAATTACTCAATATAAAATTATTGCACCTAGATCATGTGGGGAATCAGAACATATGTATTTCTAGCCACAAAAGTATAAAAGAAAAATAATAATAATAATAATAGTAATCCTCACATATCCTAAGTCAAAAATTAGAAAAGAAAAAGATTAAAAGATAGCACAAACTATGGATAAAGGAGGATTTACTTTTTGTCAACTTGACCATTTCAAATTCGTTACTAATTGGAAACACAGGTGCAGAAGAATAGTCAGCATATGTTGATTCAGACCCTTCTTTCTCCACAGCTGATATATCTATGAGAGATTAAGAACTAAAAAATATGTAAACCCAATAACAAGACTAGCCTGCACCGAGAAATTGTAAAAGGGAGTGAGAGAAAGAGAGAGAAGAAGCTCATAACTACATTGAACAACTTTTCTCAAATTCAGCACAAACTCAAGCATGAAAGAAACGGGAACAAGGGGAAAACCAAAAGAGAGAGGTTAATCTTCCAATTAGAATCAGAAAATCAATGTGATATGGAAGGATACTAGCATCAGCAGGTAGCAACTTTTTCTTCTCCTTCCTTGAGTGTTTCCTATGGCCCATCCCACTATCAAGGTCCATAATAGTTCCTTGTCCGGAACCTAGTGACCTGCATAGTTCTGATAAAATGACATGAAGATAACTCAGGAAAGCATCATGTCCAATCTAATGCATATAAGAGTTTACAATGGGGATCCTCACAATAATTTTCAAAATCCATTGGTCCACTCAAGTGTGAAGTTAAACTAACAAAATATAATACAAACCTCATACTGATACTAATATACCTCAACCATAATATAAGGTAAAAATTAATTATAAACAGGTAAAAAAACAGAACAAAAAGCAGTAGCAAGTTTGGATTACGATTGATATTACCAAAAGATTTGAATCGGAGCACAACGTGACCACAGAATTTCTTACAACCCAAACAAGTATTGATGGAATCCCTATAACGTTGAAAATAAAATAATTCTTCAAATGGGTATAAACACTATGAACATGAGATCCAACCATAACATTAAGCTGAGTATAGCAAAATACAAGCATGGAAACTTATTTTGTGAGTTGATGTCAACATTGGACACAGATACGCTAAGATCTAAAAAAGATTTTAAAACATTAATGAAAGTACACATTAAAACCATATCAGACAACAAAAGGCGGGAAACTTCACATAATTTGACTGCTGAAAACGAGAAATAGGGAGTGCCCTACCCACAAAAATAATAATAATAATAACAACAACAAACCTGAATGAATGATATATTGACTGGCCTTTACTGGCTTCTTACAAATATTGCAGGAAACCTACACGATCAAATAAAAGGACGGGAAAGGTAAATTTAAATGAATTAGAAAACATAAGATTGTGGATTATTACACACTGGATACACCTTATCCAAAAAAGTAACAAAAGCTGCGAAGTGGTAAAACAAGATCTGAAAAGGACCGTCTGAGAAAATTGTTTTGCTTCATCGTTGTAAAAATGACAGGACATTAAATAGATAAACTACAAATGTCATCAAACCTTACCAAGTTCAGAGGATCAACCATAGGCTTCAAACCAAAGACGTGCATATCTGTAAATATATACATAGAGAGAGAGAGAGAGAGTCAACAAGCTGCTTCAAAAATCCAACCACCGACTAACAATAACGTCGTTACCCATTCCACAGTACCATCAAAAATATGAATTCTATAATAAAAAAAGAATGTTCGTTTGTAAATAATAAAAAAAAAATTCAACACTTTACCATGCAATAATTAAAGTAGGATTAGGTACACACCTTCTTCATCAATTAAATTTGCTTCATCTGCATCACGAAGTTCTCTACAGATAAATTCAGAAGCTAATTTCTGATGACCAACTTCCTCTGTCCAATAGTAAAAGGACATTAATTATGACTCCGAATGAAAGATGACATGTAACTAAAAAGATGGTCGTGGAATTATTCCTACAATGATCAATCTAACCAACAATGACTTCTGACAACCAAACAAACAAAATCATTAAAAATGTAGAAAAAAATGAAAAAACAAATGAAAAACTTATAATGTCTCGGTTTACCAGCAATAGTTCGGGAGAAACTCCCTGCAGCCAGAAGCCTTGTCATCACTGCCATTCTCCCATTTCCAACTGAGCATACCATTGAGACCAGGCAAATGTATTATGTACCGTAAGGAAGAGATTCTACACCGCTGGGAATAAAAACATNAAAGGTAAATTTAAATGAATTAGAAAACATAAGATTGTGGATTATTACACACTGGATACACCTTATCCAAAAAAGTAACAAAAGCTGCGAAGTGGTAAAACAAGATCTGAAAAGGACCGTCTGAGAAAATTGTTTTGCTTCATCGTTGTAAAAATGACAGGACATTAAATAGATAAACTACAAATGTCATCAAACCTTACCAAGTTCAGAGGATCAACCATAGGCTTCAAACCAAAGACGTGCATATCTGTAAATATATACATAGAGAGAGAGAGAGAGAGTCAACAAGCTGCTTCAAAAATCCAACCACCGACTAACAATAACGTCGTTACCCATTCCACAGTACCATCAAAAATATGAATTCTATAATAAAAAAAGAATGTTCGTTTGTAAATAATAAAAAAAAAATTCAACACTTTACCATGCAATAATTAAAGTAGGATTAGGTACACACCTTCTTCATCAATTAAATTTGCTTCATCTGCATCACGAAGTTCTCTACAGATAAATTCAGAAGCTAATTTCTGATGACCAACTTCCTCTGTCCAATAGTAAAAGGACATTAATTATGACTCCGAATGAAAGATGACATGTAACTAAAAAGATGGTCGTGGAATTATTCCTACAATGATCAATCTAACCAACAATGACTTCTGACAACCAAACAAACAAAATCATTAAAAATGTAGAAAAAAATGAAAAAACAAATGAAAAACTTATAATGTCTCGGTTTACCAGCAATAGTTCGGGAGAAACTCCCTGCAGCCAGAAGCCTTGTCATCACTGCCATTCTCCCATTTCCAACTGAGCATACCATTGAGACCAGGCAAATGTATTATGTACCGTAAGGAAGAGATTCTACACCGCTGGGAATAAAAACATCTTTATAATCATGGAAAGACACACACACACACACACACACACAAGAATCAAAGAAGCTAACTGCAAAAAGGAAAAAAAAAAAAAACGGCGAGACGAACACACCTGCAGTAATAACGAAATCATTTCCTCGTCACTAAATTANTTGTTTTGCTTCATCGTTGTAAAAATGACAGGACATTAAATAGATAAACTACAAATGTCATCAAACCTTACCAAGTTCAGAGGATCAACCATAGGCTTCAAACCAAAGACGTGCATATCTGTAAATATATACATAGAGAGAGAGAGAGAGAGTCAACAAGCTGCTTCAAAAATCCAACCACCGACTAACAATAACGTCGTTACCCATTCCACAGTACCATCAAAAATATGAATTCTATAATAAAAAAAGAATGTTCGTTTGTAAATAATAAAAAAAAAATTCAACACTTTACCATGCAATAATTAAAGTAGGATTAGGTACACACCTTCTTCATCAATTAAATTTGCTTCATCTGCATCACGAAGTTCTCTACAGATAAATTCAGAAGCTAATTTCTGATGACCAACTTCCTCTGTCCAATAGTAAAAGGACATTAATTATGACTCCGAATGAAAGATGACATGTAACTAAAAAGATGGTCGTGGAATTATTCCTACAATGATCAATCTAACCAACAATGACTTCTGACAACCAAACAAACAAAATCATTAAAAATGTAGAAAAAAATGAAAAAACAAATGAAAAACTTATAATGTCTCGGTTTACCAGCAATAGTTCGGGAGAAACTCCCTGCAGCCAGAAGCCTTGTCATCACTGCCATTCTCCCATTTCCAACTGAGCATACCATTGAGACCAGGCAAATGTATTATGTACCGTAAGGAAGAGATTCTACACCGCTGGGAATAAAAACATCTTTATAATCATGGAAAGACACACACACACACACACACACACAAGAATCAAAGAAGCTAACTGCAAAAAGGAAAAAAAAAAAAAACGGCGAGACGAACACACCTGCAGTAATAACGAAATCATTTCCTCGTCACTAAATTACACTCGAAATATAGAGCTAAAGTACAAAATTAAATATGTTGATTAAAAAAAAGCGGTAGTGCTCAGCCGGAAAAAACATCAACTGATTTGTCTAACTATATAACTGGTTCAATACCAAAAATCATATAGTTCGCAGGCAATAACAAAAACGAGCACGCAGGAAGAACGACGACTCGTTCAACTGTTCATAATACGAACAATCAAACGACATGCAACGCAAGCAGAATAACCAAATATTCAATCGAACAAAGAAANATAAAAAAAAAATTCAACACTTTACCATGCAATAATTAAAGTAGGATTAGGTACACACCTTCTTCATCAATTAAATTTGCTTCATCTGCATCACGAAGTTCTCTACAGATAAATTCAGAAGCTAATTTCTGATGACCAACTTCCTCTGTCCAATAGTAAAAGGACATTAATTATGACTCCGAATGAAAGATGACATGTAACTAAAAAGATGGTCGTGGAATTATTCCTACAATGATCAATCTAACCAACAATGACTTCTGACAACCAAACAAACAAAATCATTAAAAATGTAGAAAAAAATGAAAAAACAAATGAAAAACTTATAATGTCTCGGTTTACCAGCAATAGTTCGGGAGAAACTCCCTGCAGCCAGAAGCCTTGTCATCACTGCCATTCTCCCATTTCCAACTGAGCATACCATTGAGACCAGGCAAATGTATTATGTACCGTAAGGAAGAGATTCTACACCGCTGGGAATAAAAACATCTTTATAATCATGGAAAGACACACACACACACACACACACACAAGAATCAAAGAAGCTAACTGCAAAAAGGAAAAAAAAAAAAAACGGCGAGACGAACACACCTGCAGTAATAACGAAATCATTTCCTCGTCACTAAATTACACTCGAAATATAGAGCTAAAGTACAAAATTAAATATGTTGATTAAAAAAAAGCGGTAGTGCTCAGCCGGAAAAAACATCAACTGATTTGTCTAACTATATAACTGGTTCAATACCAAAAATCATATAGTTCGCAGGCAATAACAAAAACGAGCACGCAGGAAGAACGACGACTCGTTCAACTGTTCATAATACGAACAATCAAACGACATGCAACGCAAGCAGAATAACCAAATATTCAATCGAACAAAGAAAGCAAAATAATAAAACAAAACAAATGAGAAACAGCGCAAAATCATATACCAGACTAGCAAATCAAAAGCAGCAAATAAACCAATAAAAAAGAAAAAAGCTCATAAAAGCATAGCGCGAAACGAGCTTTCAACAATGAGGAAATGGCGGCAAACCGCGACTAACCTGCACGAGAGCTCCTCCAATCATCCAGAGCCATGGAACCGGCGAGAAAGCAGGAAAACTCGGATCAATTGCCGAAACGAATTTAGAGAAATTTGAGAGAAATGCTGCGGAAGTGAGGGCCGAATGACNTCTGACAACCAAACAAACAAAATCATTAAAAATGTAGAAAAAAATGAAAAAACAAATGAAAAACTTATAATGTCTCGGTTTACCAGCAATAGTTCGGGAGAAACTCCCTGCAGCCAGAAGCCTTGTCATCACTGCCATTCTCCCATTTCCAACTGAGCATACCATTGAGACCAGGCAAATGTATTATGTACCGTAAGGAAGAGATTCTACACCGCTGGGAATAAAAACATCTTTATAATCATGGAAAGACACACACACACACACACACACACAAGAATCAAAGAAGCTAACTGCAAAAAGGAAAAAAAAAAAAAACGGCGAGACGAACACACCTGCAGTAATAACGAAATCATTTCCTCGTCACTAAATTACACTCGAAATATAGAGCTAAAGTACAAAATTAAATATGTTGATTAAAAAAAAGCGGTAGTGCTCAGCCGGAAAAAACATCAACTGATTTGTCTAACTATATAACTGGTTCAATACCAAAAATCATATAGTTCGCAGGCAATAACAAAAACGAGCACGCAGGAAGAACGACGACTCGTTCAACTGTTCATAATACGAACAATCAAACGACATGCAACGCAAGCAGAATAACCAAATATTCAATCGAACAAAGAAAGCAAAATAATAAAACAAAACAAATGAGAAACAGCGCAAAATCATATACCAGACTAGCAAATCAAAAGCAGCAAATAAACCAATAAAAAAGAAAAAAGCTCATAAAAGCATAGCGCGAAACGAGCTTTCAACAATGAGGAAATGGCGGCAAACCGCGACTAACCTGCACGAGAGCTCCTCCAATCATCCAGAGCCATGGAACCGGCGAGAAAGCAGGAAAACTCGGATCAATTGCCGAAACGAATTTAGAGAAATTTGAGAGAAATGCTGCGGAAGTGAGGGCCGAATGACATGAAGAAGAGAAGACAAAACAGTGGAAGCGGAAAGAGGAAACCCTATGGAGGAAGCAATGTAGAGAGGTAGAGAGAGAGAGAGCGGGAATTTTTCTCTCCGTCTCTCTCTCCGTCTCTCTCTCCTTCGCAATGTCTTTGGTTTTCTTATCTGAAATATTTGAACCGGAAGACAGTCCTCTCTCTCTCTCTCTCTCTCTCTCTCTCTCTCTCTCTCTCTCTCTCTCTCTCTCTCTCTCTCTCTCCACTTACGCCGCGCAAAGAGAAGAATATGTGAGGTGGCATTGGCAACTGCCAAATCAAAATATTTTCGATTGTCATTTGATTTTATTCCATTTTTATTCATTGTTTTTTTTTTTAATATTATTCTTGTACCAATGAGTGTTCATACGGCCTATTTGAAAAATTGAAAAGAAAAAAAAACTTTTTTTTTTTTATTTTGCAATAATTATCTTTTATTTTAAATTCTTTGTAGCATATTATATAGTTAATGCATTTTAATTATTTATAGAAATATAAAAGAGCATAATTATTTACAAATAATTTGGATAAAAAATTGCATCTTTTATTTATTGAGGAGAAGCCCATTTTAATACATTAAAAGTATTGTACACTTTCAAAAAAAAAAAAAAATTACATATTGTCGTCCACCACCGAAGTTTCAAAATGCATCTACTATGGAAAAGGTCTAGCCCTACTCCGACTAGTGTTTTGCACTGTCTAGGGTTTTGATATCATTTGTAACGACCTAAACCCACTACTAATCACTTTGACCCGTTTATACTGTCGTAAGTTTCACAGTTTTAAAACATGTCTCATACGAGGGGTTTCCACACCCTTACCAGGAAAGTTTCATTTCCCTCTCCAACCGATGTGAAACTTCACAAAAATGTTCAAAATTTATAGCCTAATCTAGCACAACGTTGAAAAGTTAGTATTAAGCCATAAAATTCAATTTTGTATCGAATAGATCTGTCAATTAAAAAAAAGATTAAATACGTTTAACGATGGTTCAAAGGAATGATATTTTTACATCATCCCAATGAATAAAGACGGACTTAGTTTGAAAGTTTATACCGTACGCTCAGAGGATCCTAACTGAGCATTAATCGATATGTACTGTATTCTCGAGAATAGAAGTTCAAATCTCCCCCTACTCACTTTCTTAACTCGAGTATTTAGATATCCGTAACTCTGTAGGCTTAAATCCTCCCGATGATATTCGATAAAATAATCGAGGAAAAAAAACGCTTTACAACAAAAGCAATTGGACTGCAAGAACACACATCAAGTCAATATACAACAAAGACAAATTGATTTGTTGTGCTTCTGCTAGGGATGAATGAAATATCCAATAAGAAGACTGATAGAAGCAGCCATCACAACATATATTAAGGGGAAGCCCACTTTGACACTCCTTTGCCCAGTTCTTCTCCATGTCTCCTACATCAAGAAATCAGTATCAGGGTGCCTCAATACTGTAATGACAAGAACCCATCATGAATAAAGGCTCTAATTGATAGGTTCCTCCATCCCGAAAACAGTGACAATGGTTACGTGACATCGATGAAGCCACTCGATACGATGCTAAGATTGAGAAAACTATCCCAACGAAAGGATGGATAACTCAAATCATATTTTTAATCATTCCCAAACTAATGAAACTAATCAATGAAGCAACTCGATATGCTAAGATTGTCATATTTATGGTAACGCATGAATATGGGGTTTGATACGAGCTAAGCCTATTATGGTAAAGACCAAAAAACACTTACTAAGTCGCGCTTGAGCATTTCCCTTTCTCGAGTCGTTACCGTCCTCTCCTGTTTCAGCCTCATTATGGTAGCTTCAGCCTGGATAGATTTCATAAACTATTCATTGTTAGCAGAAAAAATAGTTATATATAGTAGCAACTAACAAACATGAAAGCTACACTGGGCGTTACGAATCCTTGCTCTTTATGTATGTGCATTACTGATAAAAGGATTTGTGACTAAAACGAATTATTTTTTCCTTTCTAAGAAGATTCGACCCCGCACCATAAGTACGCTCTGGAGGAGGCAATTATTGTTGTATTGACGAGTACCTAACCGAGTAATGACGTGGAAGGAAGAACAAGGAACGTTGTTGACGTGGGAGACAACGGAAAGGAGGAGGTAAGTAATTGCTGAGGAGTTAGATTGCTTAGTGAGTTAAAGTAGAGACATAGTTAGCAGCATAAGGACATAAACATTGCAACAGGGCGTAATTGATAATCTAGCTTCAAAAGAAGACATATACCTCTACTAGTTCCGCATCCATGAGTGTTAGCTTTGATTTCAGCTCTTCAAAGTCTTTAGTTAAGTTTAAATTCGGCAGATCATTCGCCGGTTTCGATTCCTTAATTTCCTCAGCTGGCGTAGTTTCAATATTGTCAATTGGTTCGGCCACCATATCCTCATTTCGTATCGTTGCAGCATCCTCAGCTGCTCTATTCTCATCTGAATCTTTACTAGTATCAATTTTCTCAACTCCCTCAGCTACCTGATACGCATAATATCGTTCGAACACACAACGAAAAAAGACAGAATATATATTTAAAGAAGGTAGAACATCGATAACCATACGACAACCATATGTAGCTTTTCATGCAATATTAAGACCAGAAACTCAAGGATTTCGAGCATGTAACAATGGAAAACAGGCATATACCTCTATGGGAAATCCCCTTTACAAATGAAAACTAGAGAGAGACTGACAAGAATATTTATTATTTTGACTGGAGAAGACAACAATGACAAGAATATAAATATAAGCAGTTATGACATGACAGAGTTGTTTGCATGGCCATACCTTATAAAGTGGAGATAACACTACTGGGGTATCAACTGATCTAAGTTCATCTATGTGTTCAAGGGTATTGAGTCCATTGGAATCCTTAGCAACCTAGAATACATCAATTTCCAATCAAGAGATAAATTCTGAAAAAAANCGAAAAAAAAAAAAAAAAAAAAAGTTCAACCACAATCCAAACGATGTTTTTCCATCAAAAGTAAACCTACGTATACTAACTCTAAACAGTCTATATGCTTCAGTTAAAAACCATACGTAACGGCCCAAGCCCACCGCTAGCAGATATTGTCCTCTTTGGGCTTTTTCTTTCGGGGTTCCCCTCAAGGCTTTAAAACGCATTTGCTAGGGAAAGGTTTTCACATCCTTGTAAAAGGTGTTTTGTTCTCCCCAATCAATGTGGGATTCTCACACCATATTGCATATACGCATATTATAATATCCTCATAATTTGAAACTAGGCGCCGTCCTCCAATCAGAACAAAGTAGGTGGAGACTAGCAGGAGAGAGAAGTAAAGAAATGTTCTCAACAGACATACAACATACACACGTGAGAGGTGCACAGTTAGCCTTACCTTATGAGGTGGAGGTATGTTCTCAACTCCTGTCTGCATTCCATCTCTTGGCATGGAATTTTCATAATTTGAATTTAGTTTCAACTCTCCATTAATTGGTAGCAAGACAGGGGTTGGTGTCGGGCTTACAAGAAAAACCTTCAGCTTCTTCTCTTCAATGTGCTTGCCACTATCTCTTGCGAACTGCCTTGCATATCAAAAATCTTAGAAAAAGGCCTGCAAAACAAGCAACGACTACAAATTCTCACCATGTCAGATGTGATGTCCTCTTCAGGTGTTCCAGGGGAGATGACTGTGCCTTGGACCAGGAACTTGTCTTTGCATTGCATATCAGTTGGAGCTGTACGCTGAGCTAGCATGGTGACTGCATAGATCCAAGAGTGAAGAGCAAGTAATCCATCAGAGCTGAACAGCATAAATACAAATGATAAAGTTAAAATAAAAAGAAACTTTTCAGAGGCTTTCGAGATTGCATCGAATTGTCCACCTTATTACATCTTTGAAATGGTTTAAGATGGATTGATAGTTAAGTCCATGAGCCGAATCTATGTTAACACCACCAACATTTTAAAAGAATGACAGGCAGAGATACCTGTGAAGTCACGCATATCCTTGGGCTTAATGATGCCGGTATTAGGTCGAACACAGTACCTCTTGGGAGATGTAGTTTTCACCTGCGAAAAGAGCTCGTATATTAAACATGGAAGCTAAACGAGGCTTTAGGATTCTTTTCAAGTTCGGACCCTATTCGTAAAAACGTTTATTTTCTAATTGTACTAATTAAAATTATAACAAACACGACATTGAAAAGATATGGTACTTGCACGAAAATATTTTATGCGATCCATTTGGAATAATGTACCTTGAAAGCAATATGTTGCTCAGACTTATTGATAACTCGTATCAAGCATGAACTTTGCTTCTTCAACTCAACTGGAGAAAGAAAGTGTGCAAAACTTGTCAAAATAACACTGCAGGAACATTCCTCTATCTTTTGTTCTTTGCAGATACAAACAGGTAGGGACATTAGAATCTTTTATATTCTAAAAAGTTTAGTTAACTAACAAGTAAATGTTATAGAGCGCTTCAACTTCACTGGTCAAGAAACAAACTCCCACTATCTAAATAATTCAAAAGATTTGGTATGCTTTCTTCTTACCACAAGCTAGCACATGTAAGCAACAAGTCGGTCTAAACCAGGCCTACCAATCTTTTATATCATAATTTAAGCCTCACTTTCTGTGACAGCCCAAGCCCACTACTGGCAGATGTTGTCTTTCTTTGGGTTTTCTCTTTCGGGCTTTCCCTCAAGGTTTTTAAAAGCGTATGTTAGGGAGAGGTCTCCACACCCTTATAAAGAATGTTTCGTTCTCCTCCCCAATCGATGTGGGATCTCACGCTTTCATCTAAGACAACTCGAGGCTATGCAAGTCAAATTCTGCAATGGTCTCGCTGCCATCTTGCCTGATAATATGTAATTGAATGTTCACCATGCATTAGAACAAGATTTCACTTATACTTACAAGTGAATTTAAGTTCGCCCGGATGAATTTCGAAAAGCTCCATAGTCATGAATCTATCCGCTTAAGAAACGACGAACTTCTAAAATGCCATTGCAGAAAAACTTTAGTAATCAGAGCCAGATGCAAGTAGTTGAAGTGACCCAAGATGGGAAAATTTCATAAACTAATGAAAAGAAGTAGATATAGTGATAAACTCCATTGATCTATTCATCCAGAGAGGGTAAAACGAGGTGGTAACAAAATAAGAACAATGAACACAGCCCTATGCAATTAAGAAAAACAATCAGATCAACTCTTACGTTACCCGAGACTGCTGGAAAAACCGTAATCTAGCACAAAACCAACAAATTAACCCCACAAACCCACGAATTCAAATCGTCGCAAACCGCCTTCATCAAACTATAACCATCATCACAAATCTCAAAGACCAAATGTATCAGACCTCAACTGTAACCCATTTCTCCACAAAACTCGCCAAACACGTGAAGACACACAACATACACGAAATTGAAAGCGGGAACAACATCGGAGTCTGAGAAAACACCAAGAATCCGATCAAGAACAGCACAGAAAACGGGGTAAAATGGGGTAAAAATACAGTACCGATCCAGTTGAAGCGATTACGCGATTGAATTCGAANGAAATAACAATAACAAAATAGAAAGATTTAGATTAATTTTTTATAATTTAGAGATCTATTTTTACGGAAAAGAAAGAAAGAAAGAAAAAAAGGAAACGGAAATGGAAGCAGAGAAGGGGAGAAGTGAAAGCAAAGAAAAATGGTAACGAAGGCTGCGCGGGTCTCTCTGCCATTTCCCTCCGCTCCAATGGTCGGCTACCTCTCGGCCGTTAAATTTTTTGAAAATACAACTTCGGCTCAGCTCGGCTCGGCTCCATTCGATTCGGCTTCAACTCCATTATTATTATTATCATTTCTCTTTATTATTATTTTATTTTGTATTTTTTAGTTAAAAAAAATATGAGATAAATAGATTCGACATTTGATTTATTAATCGAAAACATATACCTAACAAGTTGAGTTATTCTACTAATTTGTGTACATTGACTAATAATAATTATTATATATAATAATTATAATAATTTTGTAAATTAAAATAAATTAATTAATGGAGTTTATTCAAAATAAAATAAATAAAGAAGTGAATGTCTTCACAATTTTATTGGAATAAATAATTGTTTTTTAATTTCACTAATTACTTCTAGATAATTAATTATTATTAGTTAGTTTATTGTTATCATGATTAAGTCAAATTATTAAAATAATTTTAAATAATTTAATTTTCTATTTATCAATAAGTATATTATAATATACCTTAAATTTTTATTTAACTGTCAATATTAATCATTATTCTCAAACTAATGATTTTAATTAGTATGACAATCAAATTGAAAAATAAAATATAATTAATTAAGTTAACACATTTGCCTAAAATACAACTAATTAAAAAAAAAAAAAGCTAAATAAGTTATATATATATATATTGTCGGTTCCTTTCTCTCTTAAATTTTATTCGATCTAGGTTCATATTGTTTTTAAAGAATTTTATTCTATTGGTNAAAAAAAAAAAAAAAAAAAAAAAAAAAAAAAAAAAAAAAAAAAAAAAAAAAAAAAAAAAAAAAAAACTACGGAACAACTTAACATTATTACATGGACCAACCAACGCTAAACAATAAAATAGAAAAAAAAATTCAGTCCAATAATTTAAATTAGATTGGTTGTCTCATACCTTAAAACATGACTCAACCATCTTTCATAGTATAATTTAACTGATTAAAATATAATTACTTTTATTAAAAACTAGAAATTCATAAAAGGTATCTTGCCAATTTTGAAGGCTATATATTAAAAGTTTATTTACCGGCTATAGTATTTAAATTTAAAAAAATATGGTAATAAATAAAGGAAGTAACTTGCAACTACCGTAATGTAATGCATTTTACATAAATTTTAAGCATTACCCACAAAAGGGTTAATTATATTAATTAATTATATTAATGTCAAATATTAACTAACATGGAATTGATTCGACATCTTTATTGGTGAACGCATTTGAAAGGCAATTAAGTGTTACTTCTAAGTTAAACCATAATCATTAAGTCTATAGGAGTTATTGGTGAACGCATTTATTTACTAAGATGAATACTTCAACATTTTCAATGTTTATAGGAGTTATATCATCAACCTATCTTAATTTCAATACTTCATAATTCTCCACAAATATTTTCATTCATTTAAGAAGTTTGGAAAGTATAGATACAAGTACAAGATACCAAATTTAACACGACATGAGCACATTATTTAAAAAAAAATTAAGATCTATATGCTCTCAAAGATGAAATGTATTTACAACAAATCTTTCATTTGTATTTACTACTTTGTACATATTAGTGTCTAACTAATCTCTGAAAATAGTTTATTACGATGATAAACATCTAACAAGAACACGTTACCCTTATCTAAACAAAAGTGTTGTCAAACACCTCCCCTCTCTTCATGTGGAGAGGAGGCTCCCTAATGAATAGAAAAAAGAAGAAAAAAAAAAAAAAAATCTTCCGTTATGTATCTTAATGCACTAGGCTATACATTTCAATGCTCACCAGCATTTTTTCAAAGCCAAATGAATTTTTTATGAAATTAAAATCCCTAAGCAGTGATCCTAGAAAGGTAAAGCTATGGTCACATTGAAACAAGAGAGCCACGCATTAACAGTATACGAAATAAAATTATGCTCTGATAAAGCAAAAGATATGAGCAGATGTCAGTGGAAGAAATTAACAGTACAAAGATATATACACATACAATAAGAATTCGATGACATGTAACAATGTGTGTAACAAATGGGCAAATAAATAAATATTTGAACTCACCAAGAACCACGTTCCATGTCCGGATCACTGAAGATACTGGATGGGTATCCTTCAATGCCATCTCGGGGAGTTCAAATCCATTTTTTCCACTCATTTTCCAGTTGGTCTTTCTCTTCTGTACGATGAGAAAATTAGAACAAAAGATCTTACTGGGCACAATTTTACAAAGTACCTGCGAGATATGAGTTCATCGTCAAAATCAAAGAAAAATTGTTGGTGGAATCGAGAAAAACGAGTTAGGCAATTTAGCCACTCACAACTTCACTGGTTTCAAATACAACGATGAAGCCGCTGCAACTCCATAGCCACAAGCATTGCATCATTAGCTAAACGTGACGTGCCTGAACTCTTGATCTCAGATATAATAGCCTCAATCCGTGAAATTTCAGACATGGAAAGCGATAATATCATTGCATGGGCCAAGTACTGTCGACAAGCATAACCTAGAGAATGCAGCATTCTCTGCACAAGCAAGAGGCAGCCACCTCTCCGCCAGGACTCCAGGATTACACTAACCTTGTGAAGATTTGTCAGAAGACCAGTGGTACCTTCCCTAGGCGCCGCCATAACTAAAAACACGACACATTCAGAGGCTATGTCGGCAATATTGGCTTCTGAGGAGCCACTCAACTCCAACAAGACTCCAAAATTGTTGCCGAAGTCGGATATATCTCTAATGCATTCCTGCTGGTTAACAATAACATTTTGCTCGGTAGTACCATCACCCAGAAGAAGCGGTTCTTTTGAGTAGATGAAGCCCTTTCTACAACTAACAGAACGCAGAAGGAGAGCTCTGCAAAGGCCAAGAGTTGGTTCGAGAAAATCCTCCATATCCTTGGCATACACGAACTCTAACAGAATTCCTATTCTTCTAACGACTTTGAGCTGAGAAAGTATTCGTGATTCCATTTCAGGAGCAGATGCCAGCGCCAAACACAGCTTTACACTACTTACATTTGCATTTGAAAGGTCGCCAAGCAAAAACTCAAAGCATTGGGAAATTGTCTTTAGATGTAAAATATCTGAAATCTTGATGTAGTTGCACTCAATGAGCATCACGAGAAGTTTCTGAGCATACATCGGTATGGGATCATCATCTTCTATCAAGGCAGGATAGAGAGGGAGGAAGTGCAAATTTGCTATCTGCTTTAGATCCTCCAACTTTTGCCCATCCAAGGACGGTTCATTCAGGAAAATGACCATCACGTCGAAGAGAACCTTTAGGCATAAGAATCTTGCATCTCCATCCTTGTTTCCTTTGTAAAGAACAGCCAAACTAGGGAGAATTTTATGGATAAAAATATCTGGGTTTTCAAGTATGACCGAGAATTCCTCTGTGATGGATTCAATAACCCGAAGTAATGTTATCTGGAAGTCATCCCTGCCCTGTAAATGAATTGAAACATGAAAAAGAAAAAACACATCAAGAAACAATGTTATCACATGTTTCATCTATACTCAGCCACTCTCTTCACAATAGATTCGTGGAGTACGTAAACTCTACAGATATAACATTTCTACAGAGGTGCAACAGTAATATTCCTGTGTGCATGCCAACAGTCAGTTCATTTAATATGTTCAATCTAAAATCTTTTTTTTCCTCATTTCAACCTAAGATAAACTAAAATTCAAGAGGACAAAATAATAATTATATAATTTAAAATACTGGATGTGTATGTGTGTGTGGAATTTAGCAGTCAAAATATCCCTACCTGAAATGGTGTCTCTATATGCCTGATTAGATCAGACAACTGCTGCAGCACCTGAGGACTAACAACCTTGCGCTTAAAGGTTAAACTTCCAAGAAGATGAAGGACAACAGGAAACAAGTGAATGTTGGTCTTCGGTGCCGCACGACTAGTAAGGGGAGAGGAAATATGCCCAAGACGTCGTCCTCCCATCATTTGTTGAATATCTCCTATAATCATATCCAACAAACTTGGCACCACAGATGCCACGATCTGCACAGATCCAGTCAAACACTGCTGGACAAAGATGTCTTTCTCCTTTGCGAGCCTGTCCACGGATGAAAGTAACCTGGGATTGCAAAGGAAGTGAGGCAACCATCGTCTTACACTCTTACAGAGAAAAGCCACGAAAACAATTGCCTTTCCCTTCATAACTTCACTTCCCTGCTCAATAAGGGATACGAGACTGGAGACAAGATTCTTCTCCTCCATTAAAGGTAGAAGGTACCTTCCAATGCTGGGTAAGATATGACCTCCAAACATGATCATGTTTAGAAGATTTAAGGTGATTTGCTGCTCACGTGGATTGCCCTTAACAAGGGCACATGCCATGTCCTTGGAAGATAATTTGTCTGTAACTGACTGAATGCAGGAAGGATTGAAACGGACTAGGCGAACCAAACAGGAACCTGCAGTGAGCCTCATATTCTCAGATTTCCCAGAAGCTCTATATATGTAGCATAGGTTGCTGATCACATCTTGGATAGTAAAGCGAGATGCCCAAGTTACTCCTTGACTGCAAATGTTTTCAATGGTCCTCAATGCATACAGTTGAGTTATATCATCCTCTCCTTTTCGAAGAATTGATGAGACTAGAGAAATTATTGAATTTGGAACCTGTTCCATTGAAATAACTTCATAAGAGTAAAGTTTTAAAAAAATCGTAAATAAGATATCTTTTATGGAATGCACCGTCAGAAAACAACAGCTACTCGGTAAGTGGTTTTTGAATTTTAGTCAACTTCAGGATGTTAGTAAAAATTTATCAACTTACACAATATGCCTCCCCAGTGTTTATTAAATGAGAATTAAGTATAATAAAAAATAAGTCATAACCAAAGAGAACAAATACCTGCCATCCAGATGGGGATCTAGTGTCCTTCAAAGGAGACTCTGGAGGATTGGCGTTGCTATTATGCTCTACCTGAGTGGAAATATAAAAAAGCAACTCTCCTAAAGCAGCCATAGAAAATCTCCTAACTTTTTCTTGCCTATCTCTGAGTCCATCAGTAAGTGAAACTAAAAGACCAGAATTTGCCAAGTCATTCTCTATGAAAGTAGAGTGCCGAATAAGCAAGCCAATTAGTGATGTGAGTTGAACACGCAATTGCAAAACCTTGGCCTGCTTGAGCATTTTTACAAGCATGAGCATTACGGGCCCATTGGTCAAAATATTTGCTGCATCAGCATTGTTACTAAGCATCTCAAGATATCTAATCATATTTTGCTTCTCTCCAATACTAGTATTTCCACTGAGAGTAGCAATAATCCTACTGCTCATGACATCCATCCGCTCCTTAGGCATCTTCACAAAGTCGGGTGCTTGCAATCCGTCAAAAGGAAGGGTGGTAGTATTAACATCTGACATTTTATCAGCTTTTCTGCTCGGCATTACTGGTTTGACCGAAAGATCAGATTGATGCCAAAAAAACTCTGAAAGGTTATTGGATGTCTTCAAAGAATCGGTATCAGGAGCATATGCTAAACCTTCTTTAGTTCTTTGGTTCTTAAGTTGAGGACTAGGACTAGCACTAGGTGAAGAAGCGACCACTTCTGTACGCCCCAATGGTAATTCCTGATCATGCTTATTTGATAGACCTGAGGCATTGACATTAACAGCCGGTGAATAATCCGAAAGGTCTCCTCCCATATTTTGAGCCTCTTCCATCTTCCCCTGATGATTCTGATTCGATGACCTGTCGTCCTGATTGCAACTTAAATTATCAGACTCATCAGGTTCATCATGAGACTCATCTTCAACATTCTCATTAAAATCAAGCTCCATATCAGTGTTCTTAATTTCAACCTCAGAATCATTTTCGATATTGCTAGAAACGGGTCTTCTGTAATTTTCTTTATCATTTTCTCTTTGCAAGTTTAATTTTGCTATCCTTGAAAGTCTTAAAAGATTTACTCCCTTGGAAGCAGATGGAGTTTCTTTCAATTTCTTCTCCTCAACTACCCTACTAGAAACCTTCGATTGAGTTTTTTGACTTCCTGGAGTACCTTTAGCAAGTGTTTCATTTTTACTTGAGCCAAAAGCAGAATTTTCATTTGGTCTTAAAATACCCTTTGCATCTTTTTCTCGATAACTAGGAGTCCTGTTCAGTGCAAGTTTTTCACCATTCCTTTCCGACAAACAAGCTTTAGAATGTTGATCTATCATATTTGCAAAAGCTGGTTCTGGAGGTAAAGATACTGGAGTGATTGTAGTTCGCCAGAAAGCATGACCGCAAAGTTCAGGCCATCGTATTCTTTCAGCTGGATCTTTTACTAGCAATGAATTAATCAAATTAACAAAAGGACGACTAGGGCTACCAGGGAGGATAGGGGTAGGATCTGAGAGGATGGATTTTACTAGTTGAGTGAATTCTCTTCCCATAAAAGGAGGCCTCCCCACAAAGCATTCATATAGGACACAGCCGAGAGCCCACATATCAGACGCGTAGGAGTGGATACCATCTTCCTTGAACAATTCAGGAGCCATATAACAGGGTGTGCCTCGTTTCGTTTGTGGCGCCTAAATAAGTGCATCAAAGAAAACAGTAAGCTACTTCTTAGGAAATAATAATGTGATGGGAGTTGAGTCCAAAACTAAAAGTTCAAGCGTAAGAAGACTACTACAATAAAATGATTTTGACCTACCGATGAATTTGTTCTTGATATTTCACTAAGCTTTCTAGCTAGTTCGAAATCGCATAACTGCATAACAGGACAAGAAGTAAGAAATTAAATAAAATAGTAACTACTGGAAGCGACCCAATTAAATCAAATGGGGCATAAATACCTTAACATGTCCATTTTCGTCCAGTAGAATATTTGATGGCTTCAAATCACAGTATATGATTCCTTTCGAGTGTAAATACCTGAAATTGTTTGATTATATATAACAATACAACCAAAGAGTTTAAAAAACATAAACGGATACAGAAACATATAAACCAAGACTGTCTTACTGCAATGCTCTGACAAGATCACTAGCAAGATCATGAATTGAATCTTCAGGTAATTTTCCATCCTGCCACTCATCCAAAAACAAATTAATATCGTTAATTCTTTAGACTCCAAAGATTAGACATAAGCACTTTAAATCCTCTGCCCTTTTCACTATGCCAAAAGATTGAGAGGAGAACCTTCAAACTTTAAACCTGCACACAACATGACACAAAAGATCGTGCAGGCCAACTGGTGTATGCAGAAACCGTTTGAAATGTGCACTCCACATACCCTAGGGCCTACCATATTCTATAGAACCGAACAGATGACTTATGAGATAAGTGAACCTTGGGAAGAATTGTAAATTAAACAATAAAAAGTGAACAAAATGCCCAATCTCATATGTTGCAAGCATCACAGCCGACTCTGCAAAAGGAGTTCTGTATAAAAGTAGGGTGAACTAGGCAGTGTTGTTCGTGAGCAAAAGCTTGTGTTACATTAAGAATGGGGAAAGGCCATTTAGAAGAATTTAACTTATAATTCCACGGTGATAACACTTTATCTGTATTTTTATTGAACAGCCTAACAGGTTTCTAACGGTAGCTTGCAAAAACTATAATTCCATGTATGGGGATCAACTGTTTGATGTACCTGGCGAAGGATGCTCATGAGATCTCCTCCAACACAGTACTCTAACACCAGCCATAAGTGAGCAGACGTTTCATACCTTAAAAATGCAAAAACATGGGGCAAAATGAATGTTTAATTCAAAATGATTGTAAATCGACAAAATTGAAGATGACTGCTTAGAAGATCCTTTTAGAAACATTGACGAGCGTTTCCAAATGTTACCAGGAGTAAAACTTGAGTACGTTTGGGTGATCAAGGGAGTGAAGTATTCTGACCTGCATTAGATGAGAAGGTAGAGTATTACGTTAGAATCTATGAACAAACAGTGGACTGGCGTCTTTGATTCAATAACAACATATACGTAATGTCGGGCCTGGTGATATCGAGGTTCCGAAAAGCATTATTAGTGCAGATAGAAGGCAAATACAATTATTCTTTTAGCACTAATGAGTAAAATTTAAGATGAGCATTGCATCGATTTTACACATGTAAATCAGCAGTCGCTGAACGAATCTAGTGTTCTACTTCCATCCTAAATGTACCAAGATCTTTTATCAAATAACCGTTTGAACAGTCTACTACTTTCCAAAAAGGATAGCGGAGTTTTGCCGGCTTACTTCTTGGAGAATCTTGTTCTTCTGCGATTTATCCACGCTTTTAATCGCGGAGTACTCGATTGTCTTCTTCTTCCTCCCTTTATACACAGTCTAGGAACATCCCGAACAAAAAAAAAAAGAAAAACAGTCAGCACAAAATCCAGCAATTGCAGAGAATGCCGCTGATAAACTAAACCTGATCAAACTCTGAAAACTAGAAACAAGCTCGAAAGTAGTTACCGAATACTTTCCACGGCCAATGGCTTCATAGATGTGGTACTGATTCATTCTCAGCTCTACCGGAGTTGCTAGGGTTTCAGATTACAAAATCGAGCGACCAAAAATACTCCTCGGCCAACAGAAAGAGAAAGAGTGAGACTGAGATCAACAGACGAGAGAGAACCGAACTTGATTTCTTGACGATCTACGATCAGTGGCAGAGATGAAGCAGAGAAGTGGAATCTGCTTCTGCCGTTCGAAGAGATGAGAGAAGCTGTCACTGGGAAATGAGCGGGAACACTCGGATATTGAAATTGCAATCAAATAATTAAAAAAAGACAAAAATAAATAAAAATAAAAATATTTAAAATAAAAACTGAACGTTAATGCTGAGGTGAGTGGGTGACGTGGCAATGTAATACGTTCAAATTTTTCAAACGGTCATGTGACTCGCGGGTGGGGTGTATTTCGACCGTTGCATTTTTTTTAATTCATCAAATTCTAAAAGATTTTAGGGGGAAATCACATCTACCCGTTAAAATAGTCAATTAATAAACGTAATTTTTTTTATTTAATTAATTCATATATTTGGCAAGTGATTTGTATTTGTTTTCAATATTATTTATTTAAAATAAACTTAAAATTCAGTGAAATAACATTATTTTTCTTTTTACCGCCTAAATTAGTAAGATAAATTATAATATATTTTTACTAGAAGTATGCAACCATATAAACAATTAGTTAAATTAATTAATTCACGAGTCTAATGTGACATTTTTAATTTATTTTTTTTCACACGAGGGATTAAATTATCAGTCTCTTAATATGTTCTAGATATAATAATTGACATTTTTATCACTATTTTTACTAAAATTGGTAAATTTTCAATATTATATTAATAGTTTTTCGAGCGTATATACAATAATGCATGCATGCTATCTCTTGGTTAGTAACACGTCAACTGAAGCAATGGTTGTAAGGAGCATAAATGGCACAACAGTGGTTCATGTGATTCACTTTGTGGGCAGAAAATGAGGTAGCTAGCATGATTAAATGAATCGACTTGTCAACATTTGAGATAAAAACAATAAGAAATGTAATAAGGCGTGACATGATTCGTGTACAATTGGGCTTCTCTTGGTTGCATACTCGAGAATGCGAAGAGTACAAACTATTTTATATATATACTATTTTCACCAATAATTTATTAGACGAACACGACTCTCCACAATGATATGATATTGTCCACTTTGAGCACAAGCTCTCATGGCTATGATTCGATGTGGGACTTTCATCATCCAACACCTCCCCTCGAACAAAATACGCCTCCCCTTAATTGAGGCTCGACTCATTTGGAGTCTTAGTCATTTTTTACTGCCTTCGAGGAGGCTTTGAGCATAAGCTCTCATGGTTTTGTTTTGGGATTTCACAAAATGCCTCGTACCAATGGAGACAGTATTCAATTTTCTAAATTAGCCGACGTGGGACTTTCATCATCCAACATAATTAACCGAATATGAGAAGATAAAGTCTTTTTTAATATTAAATTGATCTATCAATTAAAAAAAAGTATCATATAGATTTAATTACGGAACCTTAAAATTTTAATAAATACGATTATTATTTTGAGATTTTAAGAGATACCATTATTAAATGAATTTTTACTAAAAAAGAAAAAAACAAAAAAAGAAAATCCCACAAATGGGCCAACAATTTTCATGGGCTCGACAATAATTCCTCTTCAAATCCGCAAACGGGTCATCCCGACATGTCGGCATGGGTAGTTTCACATCTGGGCCCAAACCGACGACGTTTCAGTAAATGGGCCGAAACCCGATTTTTTTCTCACGTGGGAAGCGTGTTTGGAAGATCATTTCCTCAATGCAGGTGGAAAACACAGTTCCATCGTCCTGTCGAGGGCTTGGCAATTTCTTCAGAATCTAAAACCAGAGTTCTCCATGTAGTTCATCATCAGCTTACAATTTCTTCGCGGATCTCGTATCAGGTGTTGTATGCGTTTTCTTCATCAGTCGTCTACGGAATTTCTGTACTCTTTCAAATTCATTTCCTGATTTGGAAGTCACTGCACAATTGACAGAACACAATTTTCTTCTTCGTGCTGTTTTCCCGACTAGAAATTTTCAGAATTATAGCGTTGTTTTAGCTCATATGTCTATTTTCCATGCTTTAAATTATCTATAGTATTTGTAGGATTCATTGTCACTGGTGAAACTTAAGCTGGATATGTTTAGGTGGATTGTAATTTACTTGTAGTTATAGTATTATAGGTGCTGTTATCGGAAATGTTTGGTGCATTTGTCTTGCATGGTTTTTTAGAGGATGCAATTGTTTGCTTCAGGTGAAACTTTAGCTGGATAGATACAGAGCATTCATTTCCATTTTGGTTTACCAGTGAACTATATTTATTCTTGGATCACTTTGTTCTTTTTAGTGCCTATTTATTTAAGTTAAGTTTGTATTTTTATATATTGCTGGACTTATCAAAATTTCACATATTAGGTTGCTATCTTAGACAAGATGGCATCTTCACAAAATGTTGAGCTGGAAGCAGCGAAGTTTCTGCACAAACTCATTCAAGAATCTAGAGACGAGCCAGCAAAATTGGCTACAAAACTCTACGTGGTGTGTTAAGCATCGTTTACTTTTATTTTGTCTGCTCAATTAATGGCACGGGGAATTTTCATATTTATGATTCCATGCTCGTGTGAGTTTCAGATATTACAACACATGAAATCAAGTGGGAAAGAACATTCCATGCCATATCAAGTAATTTCGAGGTAAAAAATCACCGTTCCATACTTCAGTAACCATCTTTTCTTACAATTGTTGCATCTTCTATTGGATGTATTTTTCCACTATCAAACTTTCATGTGCCCTGATTCGGCTTTAAGACTAGGCAATCCAAAGCGATCAACCCAAGGCATAGACTTGTTGTGGAAAGTCCTTTTCTTTCCGACCATATTTCGAGCTTTCATTGCATTTGACCGCAATATCTTAGATTTTGGCGCCAAGGGAGGGCCAACCAGCTAATGGAGAATGTCCTCCTTAAATGAATTGAAGAGCACCCACTGAACATTAATGACGGAAAATAATTTCCACCAGCATTGACTTGAGAAAGGGCAATAAAAAAATGATATGTTGCAAAGTATCCATATTTGACATACAAAGAGGACAAATTGATGGGAATATGTAGTGCGAAAGAAGATTCCTTTATAGATACCTCATAACAATTCAATGAACCATTAAACATAACTCACATAAGAACATTGATGCATTTGGGACTTTTAGTCATTCATAAACCTGAATGAACTTCCTTAAGCATGGGTGATGATGCGGCCAAATGCTTAGAAAGAGATTTCACAGAAAACATACCCGAAGGATCAAGTGACCATTTTCTGGATTCCAATGATGCAACCACCTTCTTTCCAGCTAGACTTCCCAAAAGCTTTTGAAAATCTAAAATTTCATCATCCTTGAGTAGCCTACAGAATATAATATTCCATGAATGAGTATCTCCACCCCAATGGTAAAAAATCGAACCAGTGGGAAAGGAAGAAATTTTGAATAACCGGGGGAAACAAGATTTCAAAGAAGAGTTGCTAATCCATGCATCTAGCTAAAATAATATTCTTCTGCCATCACCTAGCTTGAAAGATGTGAAAGACTCAATTTGTTTCCATAGTTTGAAAATTTTGATCCATGGGCTTCCGAGACTTGTACCAAATTTCCCAGAAATATGCTATTGGTGGAGACTATTCCCATAAATACTTTGGACCACTTTGTGCCAAAATGATTCTGGTTCATTCATATCTCTGCATCATGCAGCTCTCAATCACTAGCATTTTGACATGATTTGGCAAGTTTCTTGTCCAAAAAAGGAAGGTTTTCTCGTGGATCTTTTCTTTCGAGGAGTTGAATACTTGTGGTTGAATTCAAAGGATCCTTTGGAATATGAATCTTTTCTCAAATTGGTGGGTTCTTTGTAAAGATAGGGATCAAGGTCTAGCGAAGGATACAACACTGGGGTCCTATTAGTGAAGAGTCCAAACTCTACTGCAGAGAACTTCCTGAACAATTTTTTTCCCTTGTGAATTTTAACCTTCCTGGAAGTAAAAATTGGGCAGTTAGATAATGAAGGTTCACCGGTCAATGAAAAAGGATGTACAAGAAAATCCTTCTAAAGGACTTGGATCCAGAAACAAAGATCTTTCTCCTTGAACTAACTGAAAAAACCCCGATCAAGGACAAAAGAGGTATGATATCTGAATGTGGTGAAGATTATTTCTTGGGGGCATTGAAGTGATTATTTTTGGATCAGAAAACATTTGATTGTGAGGGGGTATGGGTGTATTGAAACTATCAAATCTTGAATAGAAAGGAATAAGATTGGGATTAAGCCTTCGAATTGGCTAAACTGGATTGTTCTTCATGGTGCTCTCTTTCAATTTCTCTTTGTAATCATACTCATTCTATTTTTTTGAAAATTCAAATTGGGAACTTTTTTGTTAGACTGTTTTTTGGGTAATTCACTGAACTTGGACAGATATAGAATTGAAAAGCTTTTGGGTTTCTTTGTGCTCAAAGAATTAGATTACGTCGGCAGGCCTGAGTTTTTTTTTGTACGTTAATTGGCTACTTCGTTTGTAATTTGTCATTGTATCGATGAAAAGTCATCTTTCCCTTTTAAAATACACAAGCACAATACATGTGATTTTGAATTGTCCTTCGGAACAATTAGTGATCAAAGGAATTTCTATAAAAAAATGGCAAATAAGTCATTACTTAGAGAATAAAGAAGATAATGCATTACATGATCTTAATCTTGGTGTTTAATTGTTTTTGGACAATGAGTTCCCTTAAGCAATGAGGTACTAAGTAGCACTTGAATTATCTGTAATCTGTACTCTTTCTTTCAAATTTGGTTTATCTACAATTGAATTTCCCATCAAACCTTGATTGGCTACAATAAGTATTGGGGAATGTTACCATTACATGAATCTGGGAAATGTAAAAGGAACAAAACTGAAGAATCTTCAAGGATGCTCAAAGGGGTTACAAACTCTCTTGATAAGGTTGTTTGTGGCCCTCTGAATGAAGCAATCGTATTGAATCCTTTTGTAAACTACTTTGCAGCTGTTCACTAATTGGTGTTTTGTAATACTTTTCTCACTGCCACCAGGTTGAAGTTAAAAACATAACCTCCTGTTGTCATTTCTATTATTATGGTTTACTTTTTCATTTGTCACCTTTATTCACACTTCATCCATGAAGAAGCTCTACATTAATGCCAAATTTGGTTGCAGAACTGTTTCTAAAATTTTGTTTATTGTGTAATATGTGTTCTGTTGAGTTGTTGGTCTTGAATGGTTGCTTGTTGATGCATATTCTACTTCTTTACCGATTAAATGGTCACTGTTTTCATTGCCATGGTCTCTTTGGATTCATGTTCTCTTTGTTTCATTCTTGCTAACTAAACCTCTTTTATTTAGGGCCATGGAGACTGTCATCAATCAACATGGTCTTGATATTGAAGCTTTGAGGGCATCACGCCTTCCTCTAACTGGTGGAACTCAGATGGGTGATTCTTCAACTGCACAATATGCGGGTACAATGATATTACTATTTGGGATTGTTTAAGTGAATCTGGTTTGCAAGTGCACATGTTATTGTTTGTATTTTTGTCTACAAATGCACATGTTATTCTTTGTTCAGAATAAATTATCATAGAAATAGTCGCAGGTTCTTCCAGTGTTGCTGGTGCTGCTAAAGATTCCAAAATGGATATATCTGGAAGTGAGATGACCAAAAGTGGCCCACTTGCTTCAAGCAAGCCACCTGTTGGCCCAAGTAGTACAGATCACGATTATTATCCTGGATCCACAACCCATCGAAGTGGTCAATCTTTTGATCAAGAAAGTCCGTCTAGTTTGGATTCAAGGTCTGCCAACTCACAGTCACAAGAGAAGCATGATTCAGTGAATTGGGACAAGCAATTAAATGACAAGGATGGTAAGAAGGGCAGCAAGAAAAGGAAGAAGGTGGATACATCAGTTCTGGAACCATCTAGTGACAATACTCATCAACTTGATACACGCAGTTCACTGGTTAATCCTAGGAATGTAAAGACGAATAGGGTTGAATCACCGGCATATTTAGTTAAAGGAGGTACGTGCTTTTTATTTCAATAAGATTAGGCAATGGCCTATTGGGTTCCAAGTATTTCTTCTTTTTTCAAAAGTTTGTTGGAAATAGTGCTTGACCATCTAGGTCTATTTAGTCGTAGTGGAGAATTTTTATGTTCATCTAGGATGAACTACAGAGCATATAGTGTTGCCAGCTCATATTATCACTACCTCCAAGTGTCGTTGATAGCTTACTGATTCTTTGGTGTAGGCAATATTGATCAGACAAAATATGGACTAACGAAAGCTGCTGAAAAGCTTATTGACCCTCAAAGTTATTCTGTAAGCCGAGGCGATGGGATATCTACCTCCAGTGAAAAAGTTATGGAGTGTGAACTACCTATGTCTAGCACATCATCAGTTGATGCTACAAAGATGATCCAGGTTTTTAATAGTTTCCTTGATATCTTTCATTTCTTGGTCAAGAATAGTTTTTTTTTTTTTTTTTTTTTTTTTTTTTTTTTTTTTTTTTTTTTTTTTTTTTTTTTTT